>NC_090447.1:1402849025-1402851525 GCF_031143425.1 Pleurodeles waltl | reverse complement strand
GGGTGCACTGTACACAACACAATACAGGGGATCCTTTCGTAAACCCCAGTTTAGAGGTGGACTTAGAGCGCAAACTGCGGAGACATCCACTTCACAGCCAAAGCCGGCCTACCAACCTCAATACCAACGAGGTGGTTTCAAAAGCACTTATAGAGGCCAGTACCCCAGAGGCAGGGGAAAATATCAAACACCAAAACAAGCCTCACAACAAAGTAAACAGTGACTTGTGCCATTCCTTTCCAATCCACACCTCCCCTGTGGGGGTGATGACTGCAAAAGTTCCACAACAATTGGGTGAAAATTATCACAGACAACTGGGTATTATCAGTTATCTGCAATGGCTATTGCCTAGAATTGATACAAACTCCACCAAACATTCCACCAAAACCACACAGGCTATCCACAGACCATATCACTCTTACAGGAAGAAGTCAAATCTCTATTACTCAAACAAGCAATATAAGCTGTGCCACAATCGAGTAGGGACGGAGTCTAATCAATGTATTTCCTCATTCCCAAAAAGGATGTAACCTTAAGGCCAATATTAGATCTCCGAACCCTCAATCTTTACATCCTGTCAGAACACTTTCATATGGTAACACTACAGGATGTTATCCCACTACTTCAGCAACAAGATTTCATGGCAACATTAGACCTCAAAGATGGGTATTTTCACATACCCATCCATCCTGCGCGCAGAAATTTCTCAGGTTTGTCATTCAAGGAAAGAATTATCAGTTAAAAGTGTTACCCTTTGGAATAACAGCTCCAAGGGTATTCACAAAGTCCCTAGCGGTAGTCACAGCCTACCTAAGAAGACAACACATTCATGTCTTTCCACATCTAAACGATTGGCTAATAAAATCAGTCATACGCAGTGTCAAAACCATGTGCATTATGTAATACAAACCCTGCACACGATAGGGTTCTCAGTAAGCTACCAAAAGTCACAACTACAACCTGCGCAAATACAACCGTATTTAGGGGGAATACTAAATACTCAAAAGGTGCTTGCAAGTCCAAATACACAAAGAATGCAAGCATTTCACAATATATTGGCACAAATAAAAACAAGTCAACAGTACACTGTCAAATTGGTAATGAAAGTATTAGGTATGACTGCATCATGTATTGCAATTGTTCCACATGCAAGACTAAACATGCAGCCCTTGCAACAGTGCCTTGCACAACAATGGTCACAAGCACATGGTCAACTTCAAGATCTTGTGTTGATAGACCGCCAAACATACATGTCCCTTCAGTGGAATTGCACAAATCTAAACAAATGGCGGCCATTTCAAGACCCTGTGCCTCAGACCATACTTACAACAGATGCATCAATGATTGGCCTGGGGAGCTCACCTCAACAATTGCAACGTTCAAGGACAATGGGATGCCCAACACAAACCGCTACTCATAAATCACTTAGAGCTGTTAGCGGTCTTCCTAGCACTCAAAGCTTTTCAGCCTCTCCTTATTCACAAGAATGTCCTGATCAAAACAGACATGACCACCATGTATTACCTAAACAAACAAGGAGGGACACATTTGTCCCAACTCTCCCTCCTAACTCAAAAAATTTGGAAATGGGCAATACACAACCATATTCACCTGGTAGCACAATACATGCCAGGGATACACAACCAATTAGCAGATGTTCTCAACAGAAATCATCAACAGACACACATGGGAGATTCACCCTCAATTACTTCAAAAATACTTTCAACAATGGGAACACCAGACATAGACCTGTTCGCCACCAGCGAAAATGCAAAATGACAACACTTTGCATCCAGGTACCCACATCTCCTATCCCAGGGCAATGCTCTGTTGCTGAATTGGTCAGGGATATTTGCTTATGCTTTTTCCCCCCTCCCACTCATTCCAATTTTAGTTAACGAATCGCGTCAAAACACGCTCAGGCTGATAGTCTTAGCGCCAGCGTGGGCACGTCAGCTGTGGTACACAACACTACTAGACCTGTCACACTCCAAACTCCCAAACAGACCAGATCTGTTGACACAAAACAAAGGGCAGATCAGGCACCCAAATCCCAACACACACTATCTAGTGATTTGGCTCCTGAGGTCATAGAATTTGGGTATTTACAACTACTAACTGAATGTATGGAAGTAATTAAGCAAGCAAGAAAACCCACTACCAGACAGTGCCAACAAATGGAAAAGATTTGTATATTACTGTCAATCTAAACAAATTGCCCCTCTTTCAGCATCAATACAAGATATTGTATGCTATTTACTTCATTTACAAAAATCTAATTTAGCATTCTCTTCCATAAATATACATCTCACTGCAATTTCCGCATATTTGCAAAATATACAGCACAGCTCTTTATTTAGAGTTCCTGTAATCAAAGCCTTCATGGAAGGTTTAAAACTCATCATCCCACCCAGAACACCTCCAGTTCCTCTGTGGAATTTAAACATAGTGCTTACGCGACTTATGGGCCCACTATTTGAACCTATGTACGCATGTCAAA
>NC_090447.1:1402829025-1402844025 GCF_031143425.1 Pleurodeles waltl | reverse complement strand
GCAGGCTAGGGACTCGATTGCTAATGTGAAAATGATAGGAGACCAGGACAGCCCTGCCGGGTGCCTTGTTCTGTGACAAACTGGTCAGATAAATGTCCAGTCAGTACACACACTAACTGGAAGCTCTGTAGAGTATTGCAGTCCATTGTAGAAACTTGGAGCCTATCCCCATCTTCCGGAGAACTGCCATCCAGTATGGCCACCCAAGGGTGTCAAAAGCCTTCTCTGTCTAAAGAGGCACCCGATCTTGCTCAGTCCATCAGCATGAATAGGCGGCATAGGTTCAAGAATCTATTTCTTCCAGGAATTAATACGTCTTGGTTTTGTTAGGTGTTCGACCTGACAGCCTTAGGGTAGTCACCCCTAACTTTTTGCCTGCCTCCCTCCACTTTTTGGACACTGTTTTTGCTGGTTTTTAGACTCTGCACACTTTACCACTGCTAACCAGTGCTAAAGTGCATATGCTTTTTCCCTTAAAACATGGTAACCTTGAATCATACCTGATTGGACTATTAATTTACTTATAAGTCCCTAGTAAGGTGCACTTCATGTGCATAGGGCTGGTAAATTAAAGGCTACTAGTGGGCCTGCAGCACTGGTTGTGCCACCCACTTAAGTAGCCCCTTTTCCTTGTCTCAGGCCTGCCATTGCAAGGCCTGTGTGCGCAGTTTCACTGCCACCTCGACTTGGCATTTAAAAGTACTTGCCAAGCCTAGAACTCCCCTTTTTCTACATATAAGTCACCCTAGAGCAGGGTGCTGTGTAGGTAAAAGGCAGGACATGTACCTGGGTAGTTATGTCCTGGTAGTGTAAAACTCCTAAAATCTTTTTTACACTACTGTGAGGCCTGCTCCCTTCATAGGCTAACATTGGGGCTGCCCTCATACACTGTTGAAGTGGCAGCTGCTGATCTGAAAGGAGCAGGAAGGTCATATTTAGTATGGCCAGAATGGTAATACAAAATCCTGCTGACTGGTGAAGTCTGATTTAATATTACTATTCTAGAAATGGCACTTTTAGAAAGTGAGCATTTCTTTGCACTTAAATCTTTCTGTGCCTTACAATCCACGTCTGGCTGGGCTTGGTTGACAGCTCCTTGTGCATTCACTCAGACACACCCCAAACATAGGGTACTCAGCCTCACTTGCATACATCTGCATTTTGAATGGGTCTTCCTAGGCTGGGAGGGTGGAGGGCCTGCTCTCACACAAAGGACTGCCACACCCCCTACTGGGACCCTGGCAGACAGGGTTGAACTGAAAGGGGACCTGGTGCACTTCTTAGCCACTCTTTGAAGTCTCCCCCACTTCAATGGCACATTTGGGTATAAAACAGGGCCTCTGCCCTACCTCATCAGACACTTGCTGGAGAAGAAACCTGAACCAGAAACTACATCCTGCCAAGAAGAACTGCCTGGCTGCTCAAAGGACTCACCTGCCTGCTTTCTACAAAGGACTGCTGTCTTGCTGTTGCCCTGCTGCCTTGCTGAACTCTTGTCTGGCTGTGAAAGTGCTCTCCAAGGGCTTGGATAGAGCTTGCCTCCTGTTCCCTGAAGTCTCAGGACCAAAAAGACTTCTCTTTTTCACTTGGACACTCCGTGCGCCGAAAATTTCGACGCAAAGCTTGTTCCGCGGCGAGAAAAACGCCGCACACCGAAGCTGACCGACGCGACGCTCTGGGGACGATCGAAAATCCGACGCACGGCTTCGTAAGGATAACGCCGCCCAACCTCTAGAGGAGAAATCGAAGCGACGCCTGCCGTGAGATCGTAATTTCAACGCGCAGCCCCGCAGACCGACGCGCAGCCGGAGGACAAGCAGGAAAATCCACGCACAGTCCCGGGACATCTGGTAATCCCCGCGATCCACAGAAAGAGACTGTCCGCGCGCCGGAAAACTACGCACGACTTCCCCGCGTGGAAAATAACGACGCGAGTCCGTGTGTGCTGGGGAGAAATCGACCCTTTTTCCACGCACCTCTTCCTTTGTGGCCCTCTGAGGAGATTTTTACACTCCAAACCAGGTACCTGTGCTTGAAAGAGACTTTGTTTATCTTCTAAAGACTTAAGACACTTTATATCACTTTTCAGTGATATCTCTACAATTTCCCATTGCAACTTTATTCTTTTTGACCTACAATTATCCTGATAAATATTATATATATTTTTCTAAACACTGTGTGGTGTATTTTTGTGGTGCTATATGGTGGTATTGTATGATTTATTGCACAAATACTTTACACATTGCCTTCTAAGTTAAGCCTGACTGCTCGTGCCAAGCTACCAGAGGGTGGGCACAGGATAATCTTGGATTGTGTGTGACTTACCCTGACAAGAGTGAGGGCTTTTGCTTGGACAGGGGTAACCTGACTGCCAACCAAAAACCCCATTTCTAACAGTATGCAAACTGCTGTGCAATGGGTATCAGCCTGTTGGCTAACACCTTCCCCAGGATCTTATTATCTGTGTTTAATAAGGGGAGGGAGTGTTGAGTCCATCAGCAGTGCATCACAATTCAGCTTAGGGAGGACAACCAGAACAGCCTCTTGAAGGAAGAGTGGTAGCATGCTTGTTGAAAAAGCAGAGTTAAGCATCTTTAGTAGGTGGAGTTTAGGTCAGAACACAGCGGAAATATACTGGCCAGCCATCTGCTCCTGTTGTCTTACCCCTAGCCACTTGTTTGATCGCCTCAGCCATTTCTTCTGTGGAGAGGAGGGCTTTGAGATCAGCCTGGTCTGTCGCCTGGGGATGGGGTAGTTGGAGAGTCTCCAGGAACGATCCAATCGAGGGGTCTTCAACTGGGCATAGGTGTGGGGCTGAATAGAGTTCAGCATAGTAAGACCGGAAAGCATTATTTATGGACTCTTGGGTGGTAAGTATGAGGCCAGTCGCATCATGCATAGCAGTAATGGGGACCCTGGGCGTGTCAGACTGCAGAAGCCATGCCAGCAGTCTGCCTGCCTTATTGCCCTACTCAGCATAGTTGTTTTGATGTATTGAGTACCAGACTTACTCTCGCTAATGGGACTGCCACCATTTGGTGGCTTGGTAGTAACTGCTTGTATTTATGAATGTCTGCTTCCAGAGTGCTTAGTTCTCTGCATAGCACCACCCTAGTTCTGCATACTGTTTTAATTGTGTGACCCATCAGGACCACTTTAAATGCATCCCTTCTGTGCCAGGGTCGAATGTTGTGCGTTCATTATCCATGAAATCTGAAGTAATGTGTATTGATAAGGTGTCTCAAAATACCTCATCTCTTAGGGCATCTGACGGAAGGCACGAGGCAAGATCTGTTCAGTTGAGCTGGTTTAGAATGGTGTTGTTGGGTGCTCATGTAAAGGAACTGCTCTACACTTAAAACTGGGGAACTACCCAGTGTGAGAGAACAGGGCTGATTGCAGAGGCCCCCTAACTTTTCCCCCCATTTTCCACTTTTTGCTGGTGTTTTCCTGACTCTGATGGTGACCTGGGTACTGCTAACCAGTCCCAGGGCCTGTGATCTATGTAAAATCTATATGCAAATTAGGCTAATTATAATTGGCTAAGTCAACCTAGCTATAAGTCTCTAGTATATGATAGGACATGTAGGTTTAGGGACCCTAGCATAGGTAGTGCACCCATAGCTGCACTGCTGAGGTGCCCAGTGTCATTTTAAAGGCAGGCCTGCCTTGCTGGCTGCTTTTAAATTAGTTGCATGCAAATTCGACTTTGGAATTAAAGGTAGTTCCAAAGTCTTAAACTACCGAATTTTTACATATGTCACCCCTAAGGTGTGCCCAATGTGCCCCTAGGGCTGGGTGCCATGCAAGTATAACCAGGGACCTTATAAACATAGTTTTATAAGCCCTGGTGAGGTAAAACAGCCAAATTCGTTTTTCCCTCATTGTAGTGAATGGTCTCCATAGGCTATAATGGGGAGACTTTATTTTAATTTTAAAAATCCCTTAAGTAACAGATACTAGAAGTTTGGTATCAAATTAATTGTTGTTATAAATCCCACAACTTCCAGTTGTTGGCTTTAATATAACTTGTTCAGGTAAAGAGTTTTAAACTTTACCTGAAAAGTTGCCAACTTCAGCCCTGCAATGTTTTTTGCTGCTGTGCTCTGATTGGCCAGGCTGCCTTGATGAGGTGTGAAGTGGCCTGGCTCAGCACAGAGATGTGCCTGGGGGAGGAGATCTCCCCTCAGCAGATGGTGAAGCAGGAAGGGGGAGGGCTGCCAAACTGGTCTTCAAAGTCAGAGAAGGACATTTGGAGCAACCCAGCAACACCCTCGCATCCTGCAAAGCCAGACAATTAGGTGCCCCCTTGATTAGATTAGGAGAGGGCAGGAGAGGGGTGTGTTTAGGATTTTTACGTTCACCAGTGGGTGGGCTCAGTCAGATGTAACCTCCAAAAATCACTTTCAGCCATGATGGATTTTTGAGGAATGTTGCTCCCTGGGATTGATTTTTGCCACACTTCCCTGGAAGTGGTCAGCACAAGGGGAAGGACCCTGCCCCTGATTGGAGGACCAGTATCCCCCAGGAGCAAGGATAAAACTGGCAGACCTGCACCCACACCTCAGATCCCTATCAGAATCCAACAAGGAAGAACTACAGGAGAAGGGGGACTGCCCTGCTGGACCCCTGACCTGCACCTGGACACTGCACTCTGGAGGACTGCACCAGCTGCACACTTGGGCTTCACCACTAAAAGGACTTTGCCCGTCTTCTACTGCTTCAAGAAGGGACTCCCTGTTTGCTACAGGTACAAAGGAGCTGCCCAGAGTCCATTGCATCAAGTCCTGCAAGCAGAGCCCAGCTGACCAGTGTCCAGCGTCCATTTGAGGATTCTGACCAGGTGTATTCTGGGAATTGTAGTCCCAACTCCCAAGGAGCATCTCAGAGCTTCTGGAACCTTGGATGAAGTTGTGGACACTTCAAGGACACAGAAAGGACCTCTGGAAGAAGATCCAGAAGTATGGAGACGTTTGGAGCAAATCCAGAAGTTGAAGAGGTGCATTGTGGGAGTTGTAGTCCCAGACCCCAAGAGGCACACCAGAGCTTCTGAACCCTTGGCTGGTGCTGTGGACCACCTTCCTGAATCAAACACATCTGAAAGTAAGTGTGACAGTGTTACCTCATGGGTGGCTTGAACTCTGGACTTTGTTCCTTTCCAGTGTGACCTTTTTTTAACCCTTTGAGCGCTAGTTGCTTCTATGCGCTAGAAAGCATTAATTCTTTTTAAAAAATCCATATATCTGGTTCCCATTATCCGATTTTATTCGTTTTGGTGTCATTTTAAAGATATAAATATTTCCTATTTTTATGAATTGATTTTGGATTTTTAAACTGTTTCCTCTGTTTTATTTGTTTATTGTTTGGTGATATTTGAATGCTTTACCCTTTGTCTCCTAAGTTAAGCCTTGTCGCTCGTTGCCAAGCTACCAAGGGTTGAGCTAGGTTTAATTTACTGAGACCTGACTGGACCTAAGTGGAGGTTAGTGGCCTACTGCTATGTGTAGGTAACAATAACCCATTTTCCAACCCCCAGACTTCCTGGTTTCCTTTTTGTTGCATAATCTATTGCATGGTGGAAGAGGGGGGGGAATGGCTTTTTTTTTTTTGTTTTTTTGTTATTTGTTTTTTGGGAGGCTGATGTGCGCCCCCTCCCAGCCATGTGTTTTATCAAAAATAAAGGAGTGTTTATGTGGCCACCTCCTTGAGCCTCTTTAAGGTCCTGGGGACCTCACACTGTGGGGCCAGATGATTGTTGTAAAGGAAGCATCAGGCCCCCTCCCTGAACCAGTGATCTCCATAGGAGATCCCATCCCTGGGAGCCTGATACGATGCAATGTCCCTATATTCCCTTCTTGGAGAGTGTGGGCATACCCTGCCCGCACTCTCTCGGGCAGGGAACACAACTTGCTGCCACCCTGGTGGAATCAGGGAAAAATGCTGCTCCCTCCCAGGAGCAGCAAAGTAATAGTCTGCTCCCACCAACACCCAGTATGGTGCTAGCCAGGGAGCCTGCTCTGGCCCTGGGTGCCGTAAATAGGTGGTCCCCCCATGTGGCCCCCAATGACAAAGGGACTGGGTGGGCACCCATTTCAAGTTTAACATTTAAAAAAAAAAAAAAAGGCTGGCTCCCATTTTGGAGGTGGCTGGGGAGCTGGTGGTTGCCCCTGGTGCTCCACCTGCGATCCCCAACCATCCTCATAGTGTGGGTACTCAAAAACAAAAAAAAAAAACAACATAAGGCAAACTCAAACAAAGGGTGCCAGTTGGCGAGTTGACTGGGGCTGTGCGGTCCTTGGAGCTGCCCCAGACCACACAAATAAAAAAAATAAAAAAAGGGGGGAGGGAGATTGGAGTGCCCCAGGGTACCTAAAATGAAAATTAACAAATCTAAGTGAATAATTTACTTTTTTTCATTCCTCGTGTGCCCTAGAAGGGGCAGGGTCTCCACCAACCATAGAATTTAACAGCCTCCTCATCAACATAAAAAAGTATCCTGACTCATTAAGTCAATGCCTCCCCAAAAGGATTACTATATTTTGTAAAGCACTCCAAGCTGGAGCTCTGTGCACCCCAGCTGTAGGGCTGTTCCCTTTTGTGGTTGTTTTTATGGCTGGGATTTTTGAGGCCTGACAAATCACTCTAAGGCATGTATTTTAAATAAAACTTTATCCTAAAAATGTTAGGACAATCACTTTTGTTGAACATTTCAATGTGGGGAATTTATGAAATGTGCATTTGATTATAACTGTCAAAGAAGCATCAATATATCAGCTTTATATATGCTATAAGTAACTAACTCTCACCCCGCCATACAATTTTTTTTATCAATAATTTCGCGCAAATGTTGCAGTGATATTATCAATGATGTCATACAAGATGTTATTACTGATACAATATGTGGAGTGATTAGCATGATGAGGGCAGAGTTAGTTACCTTAGGGCACAAGTTACTTGGGATAAGTTTAACTGCTAGATTTGTATGATTTCCTTTGTGTAATATCCGAAGTAAACTATATTATCCCTGTTACCTTTAGGTTTTTTGTGAATTTCAATTTTTTTTTACATAAAGTAAAAAGGCTGCCAGCTGCACCCCACATATTTAATTGCCATATATTAATCCAGTCACCGTCGTGCAGCCTCTCCCCCTTTTCAAACATGGCTGTGCCCTGGAAGACCAGGGTCCTCCAGTGAGGTGGGCCATGAGCCCCGCTTTTTCTCAGAATATAGGGCTTGGGGGTGGGGTCCCCAGGGCTGAAACCATCCTGGGGAGAAGGGCCATGCCACCCCCTCCTCCAAAATATAAATAAATGTTTCTCCCAGGACATGGCCTACTGGGGGCTTAAAAACAATATAAGCACGGAAGACTGTGTGCTTTTTTTCCTTTTTTTTTTTTTTTTTTAATTGTTTGCCGCAGATCCTCTGCAAATTTGTGGCACAATGTTTTTGTGACCCCACAACCAGGCTTAGGTGGTCAGGGTATTCCTACCCTGCCCCTTGTCGTCTTTCTTTTTTAATTTTTTTTTTTTTTAAGACCAAGTCCTGAGTCTTAGGATGGCTGCCATCACTTCCTGATTGAGGTGGTGGCAGCCAATAGGATCTCCGTTTCGGACCTGTCAGATCCATGCCTCTAGATAAACCTAAATCTTTTTACTGTTATGGTGCAAATCTGTATTGTAGTTTTGAAGTAATATCACAAGAAGCACTCTTTCTGGACCAAGATATAGCTTTCTGCCAAATTTGGTGTAATTCCGTTCAGCGGTTCAGCCTGTAGCCTTGTCTAAAATCCCAATGGGAATCCACTTGATGGATCATCTCAAAACTTTCTAGACAGCAGCAGGAGTGACTGGCAAACTAGCTTAGAAAATTACATGAAGATTCGTCAAACTGCGCCAAAGTTCTCAGAAAAACAAGAACGTTCTTCTATGGAATCTAGGTCCTAACTAGAACTACCTAGTGGCAAGATATATATGTATATATGTGTGTATATAAATATATATGCATGTATATATAAATGTGTATATATGTGCGTTTGTGTATATATGTATATATATATATCGATCTATATGTAAGTGTGAATGTGTGTATGTATGTGTGTATATATATATATATATATATATATATGTATGTATGTTCGATGGCATGTGTAGCTGCAGATACACATGCTGTGCATTATCCTCCGTCTAGTGTTGGGCTCGAAGTGTTACAAGTTGTTTTTCTTCGAAGAAGTCTTTTCGAGTCACAAGACCAAGGACTCCTCCCTTTCGGCTCCGTTGCGCATGGGCGTCGACTCCATCCTAGATTGTTTTCTTTCCGCCATCGGGTTCGGGCGTGTTCCTCTGCACTCTGTATTTCGAATCGGGAAAGTTAGCTAATTATCGAAAATTCGACAGTATTGTTCGCGCTCGGTACCGGTTTAGAGTTAGTACATCGACACCGATTGTAGAAGCGCTCCGGCGGCCCTTCGGGGCTTCCACTCTTCAGCGGGCCTGGTCGGCCAGATCGCGTCCATCGTCGAAACTCATGACCGGACCCCCTTCCGCTTCTGCCCGAATTACCACGCCAAGTATCCTTATACAGACCAACACTTGGTCTGTAATCTGTGTCTATCACTGGAACACAGGGAGGATACTTACGAGGCCTGTCGGGCATTTCGATCGAAAAAGACCCTACGTGATCAAAGAGCCAGAAGACTTCAGATCGCGTCAACACCGGCCGAACAGATCGACGTCTAGGAAGAGGAGAGAATCTCCATACAAGAATCAGACTTAGATGACTCCGAAAGTGAGCAACCGACGGCACAGCAAAAAACTGTGAGTAAAACTGCCCCGGCCAAGACTCACTCCAAAATCATAAAGGCCAAGGGGATGCCACCGCCAACAGGCCATGGCTTAACCCGAAAACACGGTGACCAACCATCGGCACCGAAAAAGGCCTCCCAACAGCCGAAGACATCAGACTCCGGTCGAGATACCAGCTCCGAACTATCTCGGCACCGAGAGTTCGACACACCCAAAGTGAAAAAGGCAACCTCGGAGCCGAAAATAGGCTCCTACACAGAAGAGCACGGACTTTCCAGCCAAATGCAAGAGCACAGATTTGAGCAGGAATTAAGTATGGGAGAGCCAGACAATACTCAAAGCAGGCTGCACATCCAGAAAGAGACTGGTAAAATTCAAACTCTTCCTCCAATAAAAAGAAAGCTAGCATTTCAGGAGTCGGAAATGCAGCCAAAGGCAAAGGTGGCAAGAGACGAAACACCACCACCAAGGTTTTCGCCACAGCCTTCTCCACTGCACTCACCACAGCTGTCCCCGGTAACCACACCCCCAATGCAGTCACCAACACACACATGGATGACACAGGATGACCCGGATGCATGGGACTTATATGATGCACCGGTCTCTGACAACAGTCCCGATTGTTACCCGGCAAGGCTGTCACCTCCAGAGGACAGCACTGCATATATGCAGGTGTTATCAAGGGCAGCTAATTTCCACAATGTAGCAATGCATGCGGCTCCAATAGAAGATGACTTATTATTTAACACCTTGACATCCACCCACAGCTCTTATCAAAGTTTGCCAATGCTCCCCGGCATGCTCAAGCACGCCAAACAGGTGTTCCAGGACCCAGTGAAAGGCAGAGCAATCACGCCTAGGGTGGAGAAAAAATATAAACCTCCCCCAACGGACCCTGTGTTTATAACACAGCAACTAACACCAGCTTCGGTGGTCGTGGGTCGGCCAGAAAGAGGGCAAACTCCCAATCATCATCTGACACACCACCGCCTGACAAGGAAAGTCGGAAGTTCAATGCTGCGGGCAAACGAGTGGCGGCACAGGCAGCCAACCAATGGCGGATTGCCAACTCTCAGGCTCTACTGGCTCGATACGACAGGGCACACTGGGATGAGATGCAACATATAATACAGCACTTGCCCAAGGAACACCAGAAACGTGCCCAACAGGTTGTTGAGGAAGGACAGGCAATTTCCAACAACCAGATAAGGTCTGCACTGGACTCTGCAGACACAGCAGCACGGACAGTGAACACTGCGGTAACCATTCGCAGGCATGCATGGTTATGGAGCTCAGGGTTTAAACCGGAAATCCAGCAAGCTGTGTTAAATAAGCCGTTTAACCAGGAACAATTGTTTGGGCCGGAGGTGGACACGGCAATTGAGAAACTAAAAAAGGAGACAGACACGGCCAAAGCCATGGGCGCGCTCTACTCCCCACAAAGCAGAGGCACTTTTAGAAGACCATAGTTTAGAGGGGGGTTTCGTACCCAAACCCCAGAGCCTCCCACCTCACAAGCCAGACCCAACTATCAGGGGCAGTACCAAAGAGGAGGGTTTCGAGGATCATACATGGGTGAACAATTCCCAAAAGCAAGGGGGAAATTCCAAAGCCCTAAAACACCTCAAGCCAAACAGTGACATCAATGTCACAAACCCCCAACACTCAACACCGGTGGGGGTGGAGACTTACTGCATACTACCAAAACTGGACAAACATAACTACGGACGCATGGGTCCTAGCCATTATCCAACATGGTTATTGCATAGAATTCATACATTTCCCACCAGATGTGCCCCCCAAGAGCACACAATATGTTCAAACAACACTTAGACCTGTTACAGCTAGAAGACCAAGCATTGTTACAAAAACAAGCAATAGAACTTCTACCCAACCATCAAAAACAGGTGTCTACTCCCTGTATTTCATAATTCCAAAGAAAGACAAAACATTGAGACCCATATTAGACCTCAGAACGTTGAATCTCTACATCAAATCAGTTCACTTCCACATGATAACACTTCAAGACGTGATTCCCTTGCTCAAAAAACAGGACTACATGTCAACGTTAGATCTCAAGGATGCATATTTCCACATACCCATACATCCTTCTCACAGGAAATACTTAAGGTTTGTAATCCAGGGCGTGCATTACCAATTCAAGGTGCTACCATTCGGGATAACAGCCCCAAGGGTATTTACAAAATGCCTTGCAGTAGTAGCCGCTCATATAAGGAGACAGCACATGCATGTATTCCCATACTTAGACGACTGGTTAATAAAAACCAGCACTCAACAACAGTGTCTTCTTCACACACAATACGTTATAGAAACTCTACACAAACTAGGGTTCTTTATAAATTACCAAAAATCACATCAACAACCATCCCAAATACAACAATACTTGGGAGCAACACTCGACACACAAAAGGCGATTGCTACTCCAAGTCCACAAAGGGTACAAGCGTTCCAGAATATAATATTAAACATGCAGCCAAACCAACACTACCAGGTGAAGTTTGTAATGAAACTTCTAGGCATGATGTCTTCATGCATAGCCATTGTCCCAAATGCAAGACTACACATACGGCCCTTACAACAGTGCCTAGCAAGACAATGGACACAAGCACAGGGTCAACTGCAAGATCTAGTGTTAATAGACCGCCAGAGACACTTCTCGCTTCAATGGTGGAACTCTATAAATTTAAACCAAGGGCGGCCATTCCAAGACCCAGTGCCTAAATACGTGATCACAACAGATGCTTCCATGGTGGGAAGCACACCTCAACCAGCACAGTATGCAGGGACAATGGAACATTCAACAAAAACAACTGCACGTAAATCATGTAGAACTGTTGGCAGTGTTTCTAGCATTGAAAGCATTTCAACCACTGATAGCCCACAAACACATTCTTGTCAAAACAGACAACATGACGACAATGGATTACCTCAACAAGCAAGGAGGGATACACTTGTCACAACTGTGTCTCTTAGAACAGAAAATGTGGCATTGGGCAATTCACAATCACATTCGCCTAATAGCACAATACATCCCAGGGATTCAAAACCAGTTAGCTGACAATCTGTCGATCACCAACAAACACACGAATGGGAAATTCATCCCCAGATCCTACAAGATTACTTTCTACGCTGGGGAACACCAAAAATAGACCTATTCGCAACAAAAGAAAACGCAAAATGCCACAACTTCACGTCCAGGTACCCACACCCTCTGTCCAAGGGCAATGCGTTATGGATGAGTTGGTCAGGGATATTTGCTTACGCTTTTCCCCCTCTCCCACTCATTCCTTATCTGGTAAACAAACTGAGTCAAAACAGACTCAAACTAATACTCATAGCACCATCCTGGGCTCGCCAACCGTGGTACACAACACTGTTGGACTTATCAGTAGTACCTCATGTCAAATTACCAAACAGACCAGATCTGTTAACTCAACACAAACAGATCAGACACCCGAATCCAGCATCGCTCAATCTAGCAATCTGGCTCCTGAAGTCTTAAAATTTGGACACTTAGACCTTACACAAGAATGTATGGAGGTCATTAAACAAGCTAGGAAACATACTACAAGACATTGTTATGCAAACAAATGGAAAAGATTTGTGTACTACTGCCACAGTGATCAAATTCAACCACTTCATGCTTCCGCAAAAAACATTGTAAGTTACTTATTACACTTACAAAAATCTAAACTAGCATTCTCTTCTATTAAAATACATCTCACAGCAATATTTGCTTATCTGCAGATTAGACATTCAACATCGCTTTTTAGAATCCCAGTCATCAAAGCATTTATGGAAGGATTAAAAAGAATCATACCCCCGAGAACACCACCAGTCCCTTTGTGGAACCTCAATATTGTATTAACACGACTCATGGGACCACTATTTGAACCCATGCACTCTTGTGAAATGCAATACTTAACTTGGAAGGTAGCCTTCCTGATAGCTATCACATCTCTTAGAAGAGTAAGTGAAATACAAGCATTTACTATACAAGAACCCTTTTTACAAATACATAAACATAAAGTGGTTCTCCGTACAAATCCCATATTCTTACCAAAAGTTATATCACCATTCCACCTAAACAAAACATTGGAACTCCCAGTCTTTTTTCCACAACCAGACTGTAGGAAGTTGGCTCTGTATGTACTATTTCAAAGTAAGAAATAACATGCACAGTCCAAGGGTTCCCCTTAGAGGTAAGATAGTGGCAAAAAGAGATAATTCTAATGCTCTATTTTGTGGTACTGTGGTCGAGCAGTAGGCTTATCAGAGGGTAGTGTTAAGCATTTGTTGTACACACAGGCAATAAATGGGGAACACACACTCAAAGACAATTCCAGGCCAATAGGTTTTTATATAGAAAAATATATTTGCTTAGTTTATTTTAAGAACCACAGGTTCAAGCTTTACAAACTATAAATTAAATGAAAGGTATTTCACTTAGGAACTTTAGGAACTTTGAATTAGCAAAATAGCATATGCAGTTTTCACACAAATGTCAATAAGCTATTTTAAAACTAGACACAGGGCAATTTTCAACAGTTCCTGGGAGAGGTAAGTGTTTTAGTTTTGCACGTAAGTAAACCACCTACAGGGTTCAAAGTTGGGTCCAAGGTAGCCCACCGTTGGGGGTTCAGAGCAACCCCAAAGTTACCACACCAGCAGCTCAGGGCCGGTCAGGTGCAGAGGTCAAAGTGGTGCCCAAAACACATAGGCTTCAATGGAGAAGGGGGTGCCCCGGTTCCAGTCTGCCAGCAGGTAAGTACCCGTGTCTTCGGAGGGCAGACCAGGGGGGTTTTGTAGGGCACCGGGGGGGGGACACAGGTCAGCACAAAAAGTACACCCTCAGCGGCACGGGGCGGCCGGGTGCAGTGTGCAAACAGGCGTCTGGTTTGCAATGTAGTTCAATGGGAGACCTCGGGGTCTCTTCAGCGATGCATGCAAGGGGGGGGGGGGGGGGGGGCTCATCAGGGTAGCCACCACCTGGGCAAGGGAGAGGGCCACCTGGGGGTCGCTTCTGCACTGGAGGTCGGATCCTTCAGGTCCTGGGGGCTGCGGGTGCAGAGTCTTTACCAGGCGTCGAGTTCTTTGAATCAGGCAGTCGCGGTCAGGGGGGGGGCTCTGGATTCCCTCTGCAGGTGTCGCTGTGGGGGCTCAGGGGGAGCAACTCTGGCTACTCACGGGCTCGCAGTTGCCGGGGAGTCCTCCCTGTAGCGTTGTTTCTCCACAAGCCGAGCCGGGGGCGTTGGGTGCAGAGTGCAAAGTCTCACGCTTCCGGCGGGAAATGTGTGTTCTTTCAAAGTTGCTTCTTTGTTGCAAAGATGCTTCTTCCTTGGAGCAGAGCCGCTGTCCTCGGGAGTTCTTGGTCCTTTTAGATGCAGGGTAGTCCTCTGAGGCTTCTGAGGTCGCTGGACCCTGTGGAACGCGTCGCTGTAGCAGTTCTTTTGAAGTGGTGAGACAGGCCGGTAGAGCTGGGGCCAAAGCAGTTGGTGTCTCCATCTTCTCTGCAGGTTTTTCAGCTCAGCAGTCCTTCTTAGTCTTAGGTTGCAGGAATCTAGTTACCTAGGTTCTGGGAGTCCCTAAATACTCTATTTAGGGGTGTGTTTAGGTCTGGGGGGTTAGTAGCCAATGGCTACTAGCCCTGAGGGTGGCTACACCCTCTTTGTGCCTCCTCCCTGAGGGGAGGGGGGCACATCCCTAATCCTATTGGGGGAATCCTCCATCTGCAAGATAGAGGATTTCTAAAAGTCAGTGTCACCTCAGCTCAGGACACCTTAGGGGCTGTCCTGACTGGCCAGTGACTCCTCCTTGTTTTTCTCATTATCTCCTCCGGCCTTGCCGCCAAAAGTTGGGCCGTGGCCGGAGGGGGTGGGCAACTCCACTAGCTGGAGTGCCCTGGGGTGCTGTAACAAAGGGGGTGAGCCTTTGAGGCTTACTGCCAGGTGTTACAGTTCCTGCAGGGGGAGGTGAGAAGCACCGCCACCCAGTACAGGCTTTACTAGCCACAGAGTGACAGACACTCTCCCCCATGTGGCCAGCAACATGTCTGGTGTGTGGCAGGCTGCTAAAACTAGTCAGCCCACACTGGTAGTCGGGTATGGTTTCAGGGGGCATCTCGAAGATGCCCTCTGGGTGTATTTCACAACAAAATGTACACTGGCATCAGTGTGCA
>NC_090447.1:1402711525-1402824025 GCF_031143425.1 Pleurodeles waltl | reverse complement strand
TGTGGAATCTGTCAGTTGAGCCTCGGTGTCTTACTAGACGGACCGGTTTCCTTTGTACCATCTTACTTTACAATAAAGATTTACTTTCCTGTGTTCCGGTTCTTCATTAACTGACACCACTACAATTTGGCGACGAGGATGGTGAAGGTGTAGCAGCTGACCGGCGTTCTTTACAGTTTACGGAGTTTGCTAACATCAGCTGGCGTTTCCTGGCAGATATTCCGCACAACGCTACTTCTACTGTCCAGGTGACTTTCATATTTTTTTTGTGTGGACTCTGCTTTAAAGCCATCAGCTTACGCGCATTAAAAAGGTGCGCGCGAGCGGAAATCAAAGATACGCGCGAGCGGAAATCAAAGATACGCGCGAGCGGAAATCAAAGATACGCGCAAGCGGAAATCAAAGATACGCGCAAGCGGAAATCAAAGATACGCGCAAGCGGAAATCAAAGATACGCGCAAGCGGGAACCGTTGCTTCACGCGCGTGTCTCCAGGGAAACAGACGTGACATCCGGGAGTCCCTGTTACCTATCAGGGAGTCCGTGTTGCCTTGCCAACAGTGACATGCCGCGTGTGTCTCCTGGGAAACGGAGACGCGCCATACAGGAGGAATCTGAGCACGTCTCCAAGGAAATGGGACGCAGTATCGGAACAATTCACTGCCTGGGCATCTCCTCGCAAAGGGAGCGAGGAACACTTATTTTTTTTTCTTGCTATTTTTTTATCTTGCCTTTGCATAAAACTGAAGCTATTACTTAGGATAGTCAAGTGGCAAATTGACTTATTTTTTTTTTCTTAACAAATATATATTGAAGAAAAATAAATAAAACTCAACTACAGTACTTTTGAGGAAGAATTTATTGATAATTGGAAACAGGTCCAGGGTGTTTGGTCATTGTCTGCAATTTGACTGGAACTGTGCACTGAGGCGTGGTGCAATATGACACAACCTAATTTTACAATTGTTCCTCCACAAGCATTTTGGGCTATTGGAAGTGCACCACCTGTCAAGTGGGTGGAATGGAAAGACTATTTCCTGAATTATCTAGGTACCATTGATGTAGAGAATAAAATGGCTGCAAACAGAAGAAAAGGATCTTGCTGCATTCATTGGGGCCTATTGGATTGAAAACATACAATAAAATGCCAAAGGGTCTTAAGGGTGGGGACTTATGTGTTTTTAATGCAGCGATGCAAGATCTTGATAAATATTTTGCACCAAAGGTTTGCGTTGGAATTGTTCGATATAAGTTTTTCCAGATGAAACGAGAAAGGGAAGCCTGTGGATGACTATGTTGCAGACTTAAAGAAATTGGCCCTTGACTGCAAGTTTGGTGCAATCCATGATGACCTTCTAAGGGATCAAGTGGTCATGCATGGTAACAATCAATCTATCCAAGAAAGATTGTGGGTAAATGGTGATTCTCCACTGGAAGAGATCTTTGCTATAGTAAGGAAGGCAGAGATTTCTGAAGGTGCGTTTCAGAATTAAGATCAACAGAGAAAAGTGGTGACTGTGTTTACAAAGTGGCGAATCGCACAACGGTGAAGGAGCAGAAAACTCCACAAGGTGGTGATGGTGAGAGAAGATGTTACAGATGTGATAGTAAGGAACATCTGGCGTACACTAAAACATGTCCAGCCTTAAAACTAAAGTGCAGCAAATGCAGTATTGTGGGCCACTTTGCAAGGGTATGCAGAAATAAAAAGAAGATAGTTAAATGTATATATGAAGGTAACGATCTTATAGGAAGTGATAGTGAAGAAAAAACTGTAGAGTCCAGAGATATTGCGGAGGGTGGAAACTTTATTCTAAATATAACTGAGGCGAATACCAAAGGGAAACTCGTGTGCGACATGGAAATTGGTGGGATCCCTATTACAATGTATGCAGACTCTGGCTCACTGTTCACCATAGTAAATGAAGATGTGTGGAACAAAACATTAGTGGGTAAAATAGGCACACAGTTAGTACAACCTGACATTCAACCTGAAAGTTATACTGGAGAAAAAATCGACTTATTAGGTTTTAGGTGGCTTTTGTTCTCTTTCAAAAATAGGAGTGCCAGAGGAAAGCTATATGTATCAAAAAAAGGGCCATCAGTTCTAGGTTGGAAAGATCAAGGACATTTACAAATGGTTTTAGATCCTAACGGCAAAGAAAAAGTGTTGGTGGTGGGTGAAGGGCATTCCTTGGCTACGGAAATGGAAGGAAAATTTCCTAAGGTTTTTGATAAACAACTGGGGAAATTAATAGGTTTTGACCACGAAATTGTATTAAAGCTGCTACACCAAAAATCCATAAAGTGAGATCGGTGCATATGATGATGAGAGGTTTCAAAGGAGTTGGAAAAATTGATGTTAATGGACGTTATTGAACCAATAGAAAGTTCGTAGTGGATTTCGCCTGTAGTAATTGCTCGGCGCAGTAATGGGAAGATTCACTTATGCGTTGACTTAAGATATTTGAATGATAACATTGTTATTGATCGCTTTCCGTTACCAAAGATCACGGAGATGGTCTCCAGTCTCAAGGGTGCCTGTTGGTTTTCCACAATTGACTTATCAGCTGCCTATCATCAGGTTCCTCTGTCAGCGGAATCGAAGAAACTTACAGCCTTTATCACACCTTTTGGGTGTTTCCAATATAAAAGGATGACGTTTGGACTAGTCAGCTGCAGCAGTTTTTCAATGTTTAATGCATAAGTTGTTTGGGAAATCCAGGGGTGTGATGTGTTTTGAGGATGACATTTTATTATTTGGGGAAGATAGGAATGTGCATGATGGGAGATTGCGACACGTGTTGGAGGTGTTGGAAAACAAGGGTTTAACTGTAGAACTAAGCAAGTGTAAATTTGCAGAGAGAAGTGTGGAGTATTTGGGGCATGAAATCAGTGGAGAAGGGGTAAAACCCAAAGCGTCATTAGTGGATGCTATCATTAATGCGTCAACTCCTACAACTGAGGAGGTAAGGTCCTTCTTGGTTATGGCGGAATTTTGTGCCAAATTTATCCCAAATTTTGCAGGTAAAGTTTACAACTTGAGACAACTAATTAAAAAAATAAATAAAAAAATCACGGTTTGCATGGAATGACTTATGTGAACGAGAGTTTGGAAACATAAAAAGGGATTTGAGCAAAGTGGCAAATTTAGAGAGTTTTGACCCTGAATTGGATACTTTTGTGACCACAGATGCAAGTAATAAAGGACTAGGTGCCGTTTTATCTCAGAGATAGGGACGGAAGGGAAAGAATCGTACTGTTTGCTTCCAGGTCATTGTCTCCATCTGAGGAGAGGTATTCAGTTATTGAAAAGGAAGCCTTAGCTTGCGCTTGGGCACTGGGACATTTCCGTGCATTTGTGTGGGGTAAGAACATTATAGTTCAGTGTGATCATAAACCTTTGATCAAATTACTCACATGTGAAGGTAGCGTGTTAGCATCAGCAAGAATACTAAGGCTGTCCATGCGCATGAAGGATTTCATGTACTGCATTGTGTATGTTCCTGAGATAAACAATTTAATGGCGGATTGTTTATCCAGATTACCAAGTCCGTTAGATGTGTAGACAAACCGTGGAGTGAATGGAGTGTTGCTCTTGTACATGATTCTGGTAGATCTGCTCTTAGAAAAGATTGTTGGAGAAACGAAATGGATGAGGATGCTGTATTGCAATCTGTTTTAAAGTTCGTTTTAGAAGAGTGGCTGTAGGAAAGTCCTTTTTTTTTTGCCTGATCACCCCCACTCTTTTTGGATAGGTACTGGTGGTTACTGACTCTTGGCTGTGCCCTGGGTACTGCTTACCAGTCCCAGGGCCAGTGCTCTGTGTAAAATGGATATGCAAATTAGGCTAATTATAATTGGCTAAGTTAACCTACCTATAAGTCCCTAGTATATGGTAGGGCATGTAGTTTTAGGGACCACAGCATAGGAGGTGCACACCTAGGTGCACTGCTGAGGTGCCCAGTGTCATTTTAAAAGCAAGCCTGCCTGTTGGAAAATGGGTTATTGGTAGGGCAGGTAGGTACCTACACCTAGCAACAAGCCACAAACCTCCACAAAAGTACAGTTAGGTCTCAGTAAATTAATCCCAGCTCTACCCTTGGTAGCTTGGCATCGAGCGTCAAGGCTTAACTTAGGAGACAAAGTGTAAAGCATTCAAATATCACACAACAGTAATTAAATAAAACACAGGAAACAGTTTAAAAATCCAAAACCAATTTATAAAAATAGCTTATATTTTTATCTTTAAAATGACACAAAAACGATTAAAATCGGTTCAGGGGAACCGGAGATATGAATTTTTAAAGTATTATTATTTTCTAGCGCTTAGAAACAAAAAGCGCCAATCGGGTCATCTGGTTGCACCAGGACCGGGGCAAAGTCAAATTTCAGGCCGACCGCGATGGAGCCCTGCTCGGCTACAAGTCGCGGGAGGCCTCGGTTAAAAAGTTACCTTCTGACTTAGTCTCTTTTTTGATGTTTTTCTTCGCCGGGACGAACCTGCCAGTTGGATCCGACCTCCTGGAGCCCTTGTCCGGATACGCGAAGTCGGTTTCCTCGGTGGTGATTTCCTCCTTCGGACTTAGTCGTTTTTTCGAGATGAAAATCCTTCGACCGGGGTAAACCTGGATCTTGATCCGACGTCCGTGGAGCCCTTCTCGGATACGATGGCTGGAAGGTCCCGGTCAACTTTTTACGTTCGGACTTAGTCTTTTTTTCGGATGTTTTTCTTGACCGGGACGAACCACGAAGTCAGGCCGGGTCGCGGTTGAGGCAAGCCGGCTAGAATTTCCGCGTCGAGTCGGTCACTTTATGGAGCTTTTTTCTAAAATTTCTCCAATCTTTTCCAAACTTCTGGGGCTTCACCCAGATGTTCTTTTGGGGTCCACAGCTCACCCCAAGGGTCCAGAAGTTCTGTGATGGTCCTTGGGAAGTGCGGACTTCAACTCCCAGAGTGCACCTGGCGCAAACTCCTTTTTGGGCAGTGGTCAGCTGGTCACTTTTTCAGGAGTTGGTGCAGGGGACTCTGGTTAGCAATTTTTCACCTGTAGCAAACAGGGAGTCCCTCCTTGAACCAGTGGAAGCCAGGCAAAGTCCTTCTTGTGGTGAAGCCCAAGTGTGCAGCTGGTGCAGTCTTTCTGAGTGCAGGGTCCAGGTGCAGGCCAGGGGTCCAGCAGGGCAGTCCTTCTTCTCCTTGTAGTTCTTTCTTCTTGAAATTTGGTGGGGATCTGAGGCGTGGGTGCAGGTCTGCCAGTTTTATCCTTGCTCCTGGGTGAAAAGCAGGGGGGCCCTGGTCCTCCAATCAGGGACAGGGTCGTCCCCCTGTGATGACCACTTCCTGGGAAGTGTGGCAAAAATCCATCCCAGAAGGCAATAGTCTCTAAAAATCCAAAATGGATGAATCTGATTTTTGGAGGAGAGATCTGGCTGAGCCCACCCACTGGTGTGGCTAAAAATCATAAACACACCCCTCTCCTGCCCTCTCCTAATCTAATCAAGGGGGCACCTAGCTGTCTGGGGTTGCAGGATGTGGGGGTGTTGCTGGGTGCTCCAGATGTCCTTCTCTGCCTTTGAAGACCAGTTTTGCAGCCCTCCCCCTTCCTGCTTCCCCATCTGCTGAGGGGAGATTCTCTCCCCCAAGCACATTCCTTTGTGTGAAGCCAGGCCACTTCACACCTCATTAAAGTGGCCTGGCAGAAGCTGCTGCAGGCTGGCCAATCAGAGCACAGCAGCAAAAACAATGCAGAGCTGAAATTGGCAACTTTTTAGGTAAAGTCTAAACTTTTTACCTGCACTAGTTATATTAAATCCAACAACTGGAAGTTGTGGGATTTATTATAACAATCAATTTGATACCAAATTCTTGGTATGTAACATTTAAGGAGACTTTAAAATTTAAAATAAAGTCTGCCCATTCTAGCCTATGAAGGCCATTTACTTCAATGAGGGAAAAACGAATTTGGCTGTTTTTACCTCACCAGGGCTTATAAATCTATTTTTATAAAGTCCCTGCTTATAGTTACATGGCACCCTGCCCTAGGGGCACATAGGGCACACCTTAGGGGTGACTTATATGTAAAAATAAGGTAGTTTAAGACTTTGGAAGTACCTTTAATTCCAAAGTCGAATTTGCATATAACTTTAATTTAAAAGCAGCCAGCAAGGCAGGCTTGCTTTTAAAATGACACTGGGCACCTCAGCAATGCACCTAGGTGTGCACCACCTATGCTGTGGTCCCTAAACCTACATGCCCTACCATATACTAGGGACTTATAGGTAGGTTAACTTAGCCAATTATAATTAGCCTAATTTGCATATCCATTTTACACAGAGCACAGGCCCTGGGACTGGTTAGCAGTACCCAGGGCACCATCAGAGTCAGGAAAACACCAGCATAAAGTGGAAAATGGGGGCAAAAAGTTATGGGGCCTCTGCAATCAGCCCCAGTTTCTCACACTGCCTTGCTGGCTGCTTTTAAATTAAAGTTATATGCAAATTCGACTTTGGAATTAAAGGTACTTCCAAAGTCTTAAACTACCTTATTTTTACATATAAGTCACCCCTAAGGTGTGCCCTATGTGCCCCTAGGGCTGGGTGCCATGTAACTATAAGCAGGGACTTTATAAAAATAGATTTATAAGCCCTGGTGAGGTAAAAACAGCCAAATTCGTTTTTCCCTCATTGAAGTAAATGGCCTTCATAGGCTAGAATGGGCAGACTTTATTTTAAATTTTAAAGTCTCCTTAAATGTTACATACCAAGAATTTGGTATCAAATTAATTGTTGTAATAAATCCCACAACTTCCAGTTGTTGGATTTAATATAACTTGTTCAGGTAAAAAGTTTAGACATTACCTAAAAAGTTGCCAATTTCAGCTCTGCATTGTTTTTGCTGCTGTGCTCTGATTGGCCAGCCTGCAGCAGCTTCTGCCAGGCTACCTTGATGAGGTGTGAAGTGGCCTGACTTCACACAAAGGAATGTGCTTGGGGGAGAGAAATCTCCCCTCAGCAGATGGTGAGGCAGGAAGGGGGAGGGCGGCCAAACTGGCCTTCAAAGGCAGAGAAGGACATTTGGAGCACTCAGCAACACCCCCACATCCTGCAACCCCAGACAATTAGGTGCCCCCTTAATTAGATTAGGAGAGGGCAGGAGAGGGGTGTGTTTATGATTTTTAGCCACACCAGTGGGTGGGCTCAGCCAGATCTCTCCTCCAAAAATCAGATTCATCCATTTTGGATTTTTAGAGACTATTGCCTTCTGGGATGGATTTTTGCCACACTTCCCAGGAAGTGGTCATCACAGGGGGACGACCCTGTCCCTGATTGGAGGACCAGGGCCCCCCTGCTTTTCACCCAGGAGCAAGGATAAAACTGGCAGACCTGCACCCACGCCTCAGATCCCCACCAAATTTCAAGAAGAAAGAACTACAAGGAGAAGGACTGCCCTGCTGGACCCCTGGCCTGCACCTGGACCCTGCACTCAGAAAGACTGCACCAGCTGCACACTTGGGCTTCACCACAAGAAGGACTTTGCCTGGCTTCCACTGGTTCAAGGAGGGACTCCCTGTTTGCTACAGGTGAAAAATTGCTAACCAGAGTCCCCTGCACCAACTCCTGAAAAAGTGACCAG
Source organism: Pleurodeles waltl (assembly GCF_031143425.1). NCBI lineage: Eukaryota > Metazoa > Chordata > Amphibia > Caudata > Salamandridae > Pleurodeles > Pleurodeles waltl. Next base: position 1,402,816,393 of record NC_090447.1, on the reverse strand, counting down.
CTGACCACTGTCCAGTGGCCAAAAAGGAGTTTGCGCCAGGTGCACTCTGGGAGTTGAAGTCCGCACTTCCCAAGGACCATCACAGAACTTCTGGACCCTTGGGGTGAGCTGTGGACCCCAAAAGAACCTTAAAAGAACATCTGGGTGAAGCCCCAGAAGTTTGGAAAAGATTGGAGAAATTTTGGAAAAAAGCTCCATAAAGTGACCGACCCAACGCGGAAATTCTAGCCGGCTTGCCTCAACCGCGACCCGGCCTGACTTCGTGGTTCGTCCCGGTAAAGAAAAACATCCGAAAAAAAGACTAAGTCCGAACGTAAAAAGTTGACCGGGACCTTCCAGCCATCGTATCCGAGAAGGGCTCCACGGACGTCGGATCAAGATCCGGGTTTACCCCGGTCGAAGGATTTTCATCTCGAAAAAACGACTAAGTCCGAAGGTAAAAATCACCACCGAGGAAACCGACTTCGCGTATCCGGACAAGGGCTCCAGGAGGTCGGATCCAACTGGCAGGTTCGTCCCGGTGAAGAAAAACTTCAAAATAAAGACTAAGTCAGAAGGTAACTTTTTAACCGAGGCTTCCCGCGACCTGTATCCGAGCAGGGCTCCATCGCGGTCGGCCTGAAAGTTTGACTTTGTCCCGGCCCTGGTGCAACCAGATGACCCGATTGGCGCTTTTTGTTTCTATGCGCTAGAAAATAATAATACTTTAAAAATTCATATCTCCGGTTCCCCTGAACCGATTTTAATCGTTTTTGTGTCATTTTAAAGATAAAAATATAAGCTATTTTTATAAATTGGTTTTGGATTTTTAAACTGTTTCCTGTGTTTTATTTAATTACTGTTGTGTGATATTTGAATGCTTTACACTTTGTCTCCTAAGTTAAGCCTTGACGCTCAATGCCAAGCTACCAAGGGTAGAGCTGGGATTAATTTACTGAGACCTAACTGTACTTTTGTGGAGGTTTGTGGCTTGTTGCTAGGTGTAGGTACCTACCTGCCCTACCAATAACCCATTTTCCAACATAATTGGAAGCAGCGACGGGATCCTGTACTTGTGTTCAATATCACGTTACAGTTTTAGATAAAACAAATTAAAAATCCTTTAAATTGTCCTAGTGCAAAAAATTTTTTAATTTTTAATTTTAATTTTTTTTTTGTAATTAATTTGGATTAATTTCAATTATTGAATTTTTGTAATTTTTCTAAATTCTTGTTTCCAATTTTTGCAAAAAGTTTTTGTTGACACAAAACTAGGGAACCATGGAGCTTGATCTGGCTAGCCTACCCACACTGACAGTAGTCCAGCTTAGGGGGTTGTGTATTGAGAGGGGGTTGCCTGCAACCACTAATCTCAGGAAGGAAATCCTGATTAAATCCCTGACAGCATGGGCTGAGGCCCAAGAGGTAGAGACAGAGGAAGCTCCAGAGGAGGAACCAAAAGAGGATGATGCTAACTCTAACCACTCAGGGGAGGAAAGGCATCAGACCCCAAGTGAGGAAGAGGAGGAACGGTCCTCACTGGACACAGTCACTAGGGGCAGACCCAAAGCTAGTGGTAGGAAGAGGGTCCTTTCAGGAGGAGAGAACCCATCCATCAGGGAGAGAGAGCTGGAAGCCCAGCTAGCCTACATAGCTTTGGAGGCAGATAAGCTTGCCCTAGAAAAAAAGAAGTGGGCAAGCAAAGAAAAAAAAGATGGAAGCAGCGAGAAAGAAACTGAGGTGTCCCTGGGTGGGGGTTTTGCCCCCAGATTACCCAAAGGGGTGGTTCCTGCCTATGTAGAGGGGGATGACATCGATAAGTGGCTGGGGGCCTTTGAGAGGGCCCTCCAGATGAGGAAAGTCAAGCCTCAGTACTGGGGTTCACTCCTTTGGGAGTTAGTTCCCAACTCTGGGAGGGATAGGCTCCTAACCATGAGTGGGGAGGATGCAGACTCATACCCCAGTATGAAGAGTTGCTTGACTAAAAAGTTTGGTCTAACCCCAGAGCAGTATAGGCTTAAGTTTAGGGACACCCAAAAGACCAGCACCCAGTCCTGGGTGGACTTTGTGGACATTTCAGTGAAAGCACTGGAGGGCTGGATACAGGGCAACAGGGTAAGTACCTTTGAGGGGCTGTACAATTTGATTATGAGGGAGCACCTTCTAACTAATTGTGTCCAAGAGAGGCTCCGCCAGTATCTAGTAGACTCTAGGTTGACCAACCCCAGAGAGCTGGGGGAGGCAGCAGATGACTGGTTAAGAACTAGGGTTAACCAGAGACCCCCAGGGGGTGATCAGAAAAAGGGAGGACATGGTTCTTCTCAGGGGAAGAACCAGGGGAAAGATGACAAAAAACCCAAAGAGTCCTCACAAGAGTCCCCAAAAACTTCTCAGGGAGGGGGAGCCCCGAGCCAATTCACTTCTAAAGGGAAAGGGTATCAGGGAAAGAATTTTGATCCTGCTAAAGCAGGAAAGTTTCAGGAGCTTGCTAAGGCCGGCAAGTGTTTTGACTGTTATCAGCCAGGACATAAGAGAGGAGATGCTATCTGCACCAAGAAGCCCCCCCACTGGTGGGCAATCCCAGGGGATTGCTAGTGTAGGGTTGGGGGTGGAAGTTGGCCCAGGGGTGGAATCAGGGTACACTGAAGTCACCTTAGTATCCGTGGGTGGGGTGGACATTGCAACTATGGCCACCTTACCTCCCATCATGCAGAGGTATAGGCAGAGGCCTAAAGTCAATGGGACTGAAGTGGAAGCTCTGAGAGATACAGGAGCCAGTGTGACAATGGTCACAGAAAAGCTGGTTTCTCCAGAGCAGGTCTTACCTGGTGTCTTCCACCAGGTGACTTATGCAGATAGCAGAACCAAACTCCATCCCATGGCTATGGTAAGTCTGGAATGGGGAGGTGTGACTGGCCCTAAAAAAGTAGCTGTAGCTCCTGCCCTCCCAGTAGAGTGTCTGCTGGGAAATGATCTTGAAGCATCTGAATGGTCAGAAGTGGAGAGAAGGGTCCATGCAAAGATGCTGGATCTCCCTGAATGGGTGTGTGCTGTGACCAGGTCACAGGCAGCACAACAGGGAAATGCTGGACACTTGGACCCTGGAACAATGGGCCAAGCCTCCAAGAAGAAGAGAAAGGGCACTGGGTCTGGCTTACCAGCCCCAACAAGTACAGAGGGTCAGGAAGAATCCAACCCTGAGGGGGAGGATCTGAACTCTGAGGGAGGGACACCTTCCCTGCAAACTCTGCCTGACTTGGCAGAACTGCAAGGGGCAGGTGGGCCCACCAGAGAAGATTTGTGCCAGGGACAAAGAGAGTGTCCCACTCTTGAGGGCCTGAGGCAGACTGCTGCCAGACAAGAACAAGGGGATACCAGTGGTACCCACAAGGTTTACTGGGAGGATGGAGTTCTCTACACTGAGGCTAGGACCCTCAAAGAAGGGGCTACTAGGAGAGTAGTGGTCCCCCAAAAGTATAGAGAATTCCTCCTTACCTTAAGCTATGATATCCCCTTAGCTGGTCATTTGGGACAGACCAAGACCTGGAACAGGCTGGTCAACCATTTTTTTTGGCCTGAAATGTCAGAAAAAGTCAGGGAGTTTTGCAGCTCCTGTGTCACCTGTCAAGCCAGTGGCAAGACAGGGGGCAAGCCAAAGGCTCCCTTAATTCCACTGCCAGTGGTTGGGACTCCCTTTGAGAGGGTGGGGATTGACATTGTTGGTCCCCTAGACCCACCAACTGCTTCAGGTAACAGGTACATTGTGGTGGTAGTGGACCATGCCACCAGGTACCCTGAGGCAATACCCCTCCGGACAATCACTGCACCCACAGTGGCTAGGGCCCTACTTGGTGTGTTCACCAGAGTGGGATTCCCAAAGGAGGTGGTCTCAGATAGGGGCACAAACTTTGTCAGCCTATCTGAAAGCCATGTGGGAGGAGTGTGGTGTTACTTATAAGTTCAGCACACCCTACCATCCACAGACCAATGGTCTAGTGGAAAGATTCAATAAGACCCTGAAGGGCATGATCATGGGTTTGTCTGACAAACTCAGGAGGAGGTGGGATGTCCTCCTCCCATGCCTGCTGTTTGCCTACAGGGAGGTGCCACAGAAGGGGGTTGGATTCAGCCCCTTTGAGTTACTGTTTGGGCACCCTGTAAGAGGCCCATTGTGCTTGGTGAGAGAGTCTTGGGAAAAGCCTCTCAAGGAAGCCAAGGAGAATGTGCTGGATTATGTACTAGGCCTGCGGTCTCGCATGGCTGAGTATATGAAGAAGGCAAGCAGGAACCTGGAGGCCAGTCAGGAGCTCATGAAGCTCTGGCATGATCAAAAGGCTACCATGCCTGAGTATCACCCAGGACAGCTGGTGTGGGTTTTGGAGCCCATGGCTCCTAGGGCACTACAGGCCAAATGGACTGGGCCCTATCCAATCCTAGAAAAAAAAGGTGAGGTCACCTATTTGGTGGACCTTGGCACCCCCAGGAATCCTCACAGGGTCCTGCATGTTAATAGGATGAAACCCCACCAGGACAGGGCAGACATGACCATGCTGATGGTCACTGATGAAGGGAAGGAGGAGGAGGGTGAACCTCTGCCAGACCTCCTGTCCTCAAAGGAAAAAGATGGGTCAGTGGAGGGAGTGGTACTCTCTCCCAAACTGACAGATCAGCAACAACAGGACTGTAAGCAAGTCTTGGGACAGTTTGCTAGTCTGTTCTCCCTGACCCCTGGACTCACCAGTTGGTGTGTCCATGATGTTGACACTGGTGACAGCTTGCCTGTCAAGAACAAGCTGTACAGGCTGTCTGACCAGGTCAAGGCCAACATCAAAGCTGAAGTGGCTAAGATGTTGGACCTGAAGGTAATTGAGCCCTCTGATAGTCCTTGGTCCAGTCCAGTGGTACTGGTACCCAAAGCTAATCCCCAAGGTGGGAAGAAAGAATTAAGATTCTGTGTGGACTACAGAGGTCTAAATGCAGTCACTAGGACTGATGCTCACCCCATACCTAGAGCTGATGAGCTCATTGACAGGTTGGGGGCTGCCAAATTCCTGAGCACATTTGATCTGACCTCAGGATATTGGCAGATTGCCTTAAGTCCAAGAGCTAAGGAGAGGTCAGAGGGCCACTTTCAGTTCAAGGTGATGCCCTTTGGGATGAAAAATGCTCCTGCCACCTTCCAACGGTTGGTGAATAGAGTCCTATCTGGGTTGGAATCTTTTAGTGCAGCTTATCTGGATGATATAGCTGTATTTAGTTCCACCTGGAGGGACCACCTGGTCCACCTGAAGGAAGTGCTTCAGGCCCTGCTTCAAGCAGGCCTGACTATCAAGGCAAGCAAGTGCCAGATAGGGCAAAGTTCTGTTGTGTACCTGGGCCACCTTGTTGGTGGAGGCCATGTACAACCTCTCCAGCCCAAAATCCAGACTATCCTGGATTGGGAGGCTCCAAAAACCCAGACTCAGGTCAGGGCCTTTCTTGGCCTGACTGGGTATTACAGGAGGTTTGTTCAGAATTTTGGGACCATAGTGGCCCCTCTGACTGAGCTTACCTCCAAGAAACAACCCAAGAAGGTCATTTGGACCCCAGAGTGTCAGAAAGCTTTTGACACCCTAAAACAGGCTATGTGTTCAGCACCAGTGTTACTGGCCCCTGACTATAGCAAGGAGTTTGTAGTGCAAACAGATGCTTCAGAGGAAGGGATTGGGGCAGTGTTAGCACAAGTTAATGAAGAGGGCCATGATCACCCAGTTGCCTTCATCAGCAGGCGACTACTCCCCAGAGAGAAAAAATGGAGTGCCATTGAGAGGGAGGCCTTTGCTGTGGTTTGGTCCCTGAAGAAGTTGAGGCCTTACTTGTTTGGCACTCACTTCCGTGTACAAACTGACCACAGACCTCTCAGATGGTTGATGCAGATGAGGGGGGAGAACCCAAAACTGTTAAGGTGGTCCATTTCCCTACAGGGGATGGACTTCACAGTGGAGCACAGACCTGGGACTGCTCATACCAATGCAGATGGCCTTTCCAGGTTTTTCCACTTAGCTGATGAGGACTACCAGGGTGTAGGTTAGTACCCATCACCTTTCATCTGGGGGGGGGGGCAGTGTAGGAAAGTCCTTTTTTTTTGCCTGATCACCCCCACTCTTTCTGGATAGGTACTGGTGGTTACTGACTCTTGGCTGTGCCCTGGGTACTGCTTACCAGTCCCAGGGCCAGTGCTCTGTGTAAAATGGATATGCAAATTAGGCTAATTATAATTGGCTAAGTTAACCTACCTATAAGTCCCTAGTATATGGTAGGGCATGTAGGTTTAGGGACCACAGCATAGGTGGTGCACACCTAGGTGCATTGCTGAGGTGCCCAGTGTCATTTTAAAAGCAAGCCTGCCTTGCTGGCTGCTTTTAAATTAAAGTTATATGCAAATTCGACTTTGGAATTAAAGGTACTTCCAAAGTTTTAAACTACCTTATTTTTACATATAAGTCACCCCTAAGGTGTGCCCCTAGGGCTGGGTGCCATGTAACTATAAGCAGGGACTTTATAAAAATAGATTTATAAGCCCTGGTGAGGTAAAAACAGCCAAATTCGTTTTTCCCTCATTGAAGTAAATGGCCTTCATAGGCTAGAATGGGCAGACTTTATTTTAAATTTTAAAGTCTCCTTAAATGTTACATACCAAGAATTTGGTATCAAATTGATTGTTATAATAAATCCCACAACTCCCAGTTGTTGGATTTAATATAACTAGTGCAGGTAAAAAGTTTAGACTTTACCTAAAAAGTTGCCAATTTCTGCTCTGCATTGTTTTTGCTGCTGTGCTCTGATTGGCCAGCCTGCAGCAGCTTCTGCCAGGCCACTTTAATGAGGTGTGAAGTGGCCTGGCTTTACACAAAGGAATGTGCTTGGGGGAGAGAATCTCCCCTCAGCAGATGGGGAAGCAGGAAGGGGGAGGGCTGCCAAACTGGTCTTCAAAGGCAGAGAAGGACATCTGGAGCACCCAGCAACACCCCCACATCCTGCAACCCCAGACAGCTAGGTGCCCCCTTGATTAGATTAGGAGAGGGCAGGAGAGGGGTGTGTTTATGATTTTTAGCCACACCAGTGGGTGGGCTCAGCCAGATCTCTCCTCCAAAAATCAGATTCATCCATTTTGGATTTTTAGAGACTATTGCCTTCTGGGATGGATTTTTGCCACACTTCCCAGGAAGTGGTCATCACAGGGGGACGACCCTGTCCCTGATTGGAGGACCAGGGCCCCCCTGCTTTTCACCCAGGAGCAAGGATAAAACTGGCAGACCTGCACCCACGCCTCAGATCCCCACCAAATTTCAAGAAGAAAGAACTACAAGGAGAAGAAGGACTGCCCTGCTGGACCCCTGGCCTGCACCTGGACCCTGCACTCAGAAAGACTGCACCAGCTGCACACTTGGGCTTCACCACAAGAAGGACTTTGCCTGGCTTCCACTGGTTCAAGGAGGGACTCCCTGTTTGCTACAGGTGAAAAATTGCTAACCAGAGTCCCCTGCACCAACTCCTGAAAAAGTGACCAGCTGACCACTGTCCAGTGGCCAAAAAGGAGTTTGCGCCAGGTGCACTCTGGGAGTTGAAGTCCGCACTTCCCAAGGACCATCACAGAACTTCTGGACCCTTGGGGTGAGCTGTGGACCCCAAAAGAACCTTAAAAGAACATCTGGGTGAAGCCCCAGAAGTTTGGAAAAGATTGGAGAAATTTTGGAAAAAAGCTCCATAAAGTGACCGACCCGACGCGGAAATTCTAGCCGGCTTGCCTCAACCGCGACCCGGCCTGACTTCGTGGTTCGTCCCGGTAAAGAAAAACATCCGAAAAAAAGACTAAGTCCGAACGTAAAAAGTTGACCGGGACCTTCCAGCCATCGTATCCGAGAAGGGCTCCACGGACGTCGGATCAAGATCCGGGTTTACCCCGGTCGAAGGATTTTCATCTCGAAAAAACGACTAAGTCCGAAGGTAAAAATCACCACCGAGGAAACAGACTTCGCGTATCCGGACAAGGGCTCCAGGAGGTCGGATCCAACTGGCAGGTTCGTCCCGGTGAAGAAAAACTTCAAAATAAAGACTAAGTCAGAAGGTAACTTTTTAACCGAGGCTTCCCGCGACCTGTATCCGAGCAGGGCTCCATCGCGGTCGGCCTGAAAGTTTGACTTTGTCCCGGTCCTGGTGCAACCAGATGACCCGATTGGCGCTTTTTGTTTCTATGCGCTAGAAAATAATAATACTTTAAAAATTCATATCTCCGGTTCCCCTGAACCGATTTTAATCGTTTTTGTGTCATTTTAAAGATAAAAATATAAGCTATTTTTATAAATTGGTTTTGGATTTTTAAACTGTTTCCTGTGTTTTATTTAATTACTGTTGTGTGATATTTGAATGCTTTACACTTTGTCTCCTAAGTTAAGCCTTGACGCTCGATGCCAAGCTACCAAGGGTAGAGCTGGGATTAATTTACTGAGACCTAACTGTACTTTTGTGGAGGTTTGTGGCTTGTTGCTAGGTGTAGGTACCTACCTGCCCTACCAATAACCCATTTTCCAACAAGGATAATCCCGTCATTGATGGAGAGGAGGGGGTTAATGCGTGCGAAAGAGGTGAATCTGACCATGTGATGGGGCACTCAGATGATGTCGTAGGAAGGAAAAAGGAAGGTGACACTTCCTTGTTGGTTGAAAGATTTTGTGTTAGGGCACATAGCAGCTTCTTCAAATACTTAATGGGTGGCTATCTTCTGGAATATTATTGTACTACTTATGTTTGGTTCTCCATTACATATGTTTGGTTCTCCATTAAGAACCTTTGTTTGGTGTTTTTTTTTTTTTTTTTTTTTTTTTAGAATAAAGGGGGGGATGTGGTGTGTGTGTGTGTGTGTTCTCATTCCTAGTTGGAATGATATGGCCGGTGACACGAGGGGATTCCAAGGTCTATGACGTGTGTAATCTCTTCGTGTCAGTTGAGCCTCAGTGTCTTACTAGACGGACCAGTTTCCTTTGTACCATCTTACTTTACAATAAAGATTTACTTTCCTGTGTTCCGGTTCTTCATTAACCGCCACCACTAAAGATCTGCAAACTCTCCTTAGTTCAGAATGCTGTTTTTTTTTAATGCTTTTTAGGACTGCTGCATTTTGTAGCAAGTAACTGTTTTCTTAATTACCGTTCTACAAACCCTAATTTGAATAGAAACTAGTTTCATAGAAAACAGCGGGAGGTTGAGTGGTAGGTATATTCACCCACTGAAACATCCTAGTACCTTAGTAAATTACAAAACATGAACTGAAATAAGGAGTGCTGTTTGATGCTGCATAGTATAGAAATCCTTAAAGAAAACAAACTCTGAAACAACTTGAGTACTGTAGTTGTAGTAGTTGCACCTTTTACAAAATTGCTTATTGTATATCTTTAACACTTTTCTATTTCCAGCATAACTGACAGTGCTTTAAGGATTTATTTGAGGGGATGGACTGTCCACTCTAATTCAGTTTAGTTCCTTTTGTCAGCTTTTATTGACACTTCAAAATTATTTTGTAATGTGTGTACATCTGTCTGTAGTATTGTATTGATGATCATGTATGCCCATCTCTGTGTGCGCAAGTGGTGTTAGCTTTTCTATCATCTACATGCGTATTCTTTGTACCTGTAGTCTTGACTGACACCTGTCGGCTTTGTATATTCTTGTTTACTCTCTATTTAACCTAGACAAACTGACCTCAATATTGATAGTAAAGTAATTTTGTCACGTGAATTTTGAGCGGAAAGCTGTACTATATTCATACCCTTATGAAGTAACCAAGACTATCACTAGAGTGAGATTGCTGCTTCCTTCTTGAATAATTTTTGTTACAGTTTATTTAACGTCATATTTTCAGGTGATGCTTACAAGTTCTTCCTTTCTTTCAGTGATCTAGACTTCACTTAATACAAGCATATTCAGTATTTTTTCTTTTTTTGCAGCACCTACCTATCGCAACCCTCTAAATTATAATTCTTACTCTCTGATCTTTAGCCTTGTTGCTTCCATTCTTAGTTTCTCCTACATTATTTTAATTTAATCCCTGTCCACTACAACCTTAGCTTGCTCTCATGAATACACTTAAATCCTCAAATGTTTATATAGACTCAACAGTCTTTCACGCTTATCCACTGCTTTGTTAAATTGTTCTAAGCCCCTGTGCCAGAGGGCATCCAGTGTATGTTGCTTTTATAAGGGAACTGGTTTTGTTTCTCCCCCTTTTGTAAATTACCCTTTAATGTTTTCTTTTCATTGTCATAAGCGTATGCGCATCTGAATGTTTATTTGCATAGTTATTATATTGCTTTTCTGTTGTAACTTTTATGTAAAGCTTTCTAGCACCCCTGGGCTCTGTATGTATGTGTGCGAATTGTGGCCATTTAACAAAAGAAAAAAATGTTTTTTTTTTACCTCTGGGCTAAGGGGTCTGGGTGACTCTACCATACCCCCTTTTCTTTCTTTTTTTTACATTTTGTTTTTTCTGGGACTTTGCTGAAGCAGTGTCCCAGATGGCTGCCAACACTTCCTGGTTTGAAGTGTTGGCAGCCAATCAAAGCTGTACACACCCTCTTAATCTTCACAAAGTTGTCACGGCCAGTGATGTGCAAATTGGTTTTTCCTTTAATAGCTCCTAAACTACTGGATAGATTTACACTAAATACGCAAAAGCATAATCTGCGTTCCTTACAGCTAGCTTTCTGACAAATTTGGTGTTGTTCTGTCCATTGTTCGAGCTGTAGCCTTGTTCAAAGGTCCTATGGGAATTAACATGGGGGGTAATTACTTTTTTGACCCTCCCCTTTTTAATTAGCCCCTGCTTGATCGATCATCTCAAACCTTTGCGTGCAACAAGAGTCACCCGGGCACTTTTGTTTGGGGAGTGCTATTTTGTTAAGGTTCATCAAACCGTGCCAAAGATCTAGGCAATTCAAACTGATTTTCTGTGGAAACATGGTCCTAACTAAAACTACCTAGTGGTGATCTCTACTAGGTAATGTGTATGTGTGTGTGTGTGTGTATATATATATATATATATATATATATATATATATATATATATATTTGTGTGTGTGTGTGTGTGTATGCGTATATATATGGATTTTGTTTTTAAACATTTCATGGCACATAACAGGCCTTTCCTACCAACTTCATTTTACCCATGTCTTCCCTTTCAGTAGAATTTTTTTAACACTAATTTGATTGTCAGATCTAATATGTCAGCATGTTCACAGGTATTCTGCCCTATTTTCATTAACTATTTTAATTGATTATGTAATGTTATCTTGCAGATGCCCTCGGCTGCCTTCATACCCAGCTGTTCCATCCTAACATCACAGCTCCATTCAAAGAGCAGAAGGGAGAGATCCAGCTGCATAGTTCTGCCCGCCCCATGCCTTGTGGGAGTGCAGTATATTTTTTTCCATATCGGAATTGAATATTTAATCCTGTTTTAAAGGACGTTTTGGTTAAATTAATTACCAAATGCGAGGTTATAGACTCTGTGGCATGCTTTGTTGAACCATGTTCGTCAAAAATGTGTAAAGCATTAGGTTTTGACAAATTGTAAACCTCTGAAATGTGAAAGACTCGTAACACTTTTTCACTTTTTTTTTGTTTTCCTTCACTAATCATTGAGTGGACTTATGTATGACACCTTCCATTTGCAGATTAACAAATTACTTCAAGTGATACTCTATGGAAATTATTGGTATTTTTTGTGGTGAACTCATTTTAGTGTGTCCATCATAGGCTGAAATTTGCTTCCTTCACTTGAATTGTAAGCTATGCATTCTTCACTAGCAGTGTTCTGGTGATGCTTTGGGATTGGTGCATAACATTCTAAACATGGTTGTGTTTTGGTAAACTGAATATTTAATCCTGTTTTAAAGGAAATTTTGGTTAAATGCAATAAAATGCAATTAATGTAAATTAAATCTTTGATCTTATTTTCATGTTATTGAAAAGGCATGTTAAGTTAGAACTGCTTATGACGTGTTAAAGCACTAATATGTATCTTGAAAAACTAGGAAAAGTTTTTTTCCACTGAACATCTGATGTTCTGTACAGCACTTGCAGAATAAAAACCTACAAAAATTGGCAATATTGTTTCTCTTTGCATTGACTTATTAAACAATAGGCAGGGACTACCTTATGTGGCAAGGCTTTCACAAAAAAAATGAATAGGAAAATAACAATCTGAAAATACTAAAAATACAAGGAAACTGGGCAACTGCAAATGAGGCAGAAAGAACCCTCTTGAATTAATAATGGTTGGCATGTAGCAGCACTGGTCTACCTGAAAATGTGCACAGCTGTATCAGTAATGATGCATTCAGAGTAAGATCATGAACGATGGGGCAAAGAGGAGTAGTGCAAGTATGTAAGACCAGTACATATGCTCAGATTGTGTAGAAGCTGACTTGAGAAAAGGCAATGAAAGACATCTGCATCACCTAGCAAGACATACGAGGTGTCCACACTACTCTTAATGGGGGCAGAGTAATGGAATATATATAATGATGAAGGGGCTTGAGTAGTGTTGTGATCTCTCAAATGGTGTTGAGATGTATATGAGCCACCTTGGTTATCATGGGGCAGAGCACTTTCCATATAAGTGATCAGTGGCATTGTGTGGGTGCTGAATCAAAGAGCATAGATGAGGCTGAATACATTCTTTGCCACAGTGTAAGGTACAGAGCTGGTAAATAAACAAGATGGACATGACAGACATTATCAAAACCCACTACATCAACATCTCCTATTCTGACGACCCCAAGCTAGTTCCTTCACTCTCAGCAGACCCCACTACAACAAAAAAACTTTCACAACTGCGTGAAAAGGTATCAGCCTGGATGAGAAACAATTGCCTGAAGCTCGACACAGGAAAAAAACAAAAAAATAAATAAACAGAAGTGCTGACTTTTGGCAGACACCTCCCTCTGGAACAACTCTTGGTGGCCATTGAAACTTGGTCAGCCCCCCCACTCCAAAGGATTACGCTCGCAACCTCTCCTTGGACTGTGAACTCTCCATGAACTAGCACTGGGAAAAGAATACACAGGCCCTCATCACTCGCTGTCTAACACAGCACCGCACCCTATGCAAGCACAACCGGAGAACTTATGAGAAGACTCCAGACGATCCAGAACGCAGCAGCCAGACTGATCCTCAACTTGCACAAAAGGACCCACATCTCCCACCACCTGAGACCTACACTGGCTCCCCATCCAGAGGAGATGCCACTTCAAGCTCCTGATCCACGTCTACAAAGCCCTCGACGACCAAGGACCGACATACATGAACCACTGCTTAAGTTCCACCAACGATTCTGAAACCTCTGTTCACCTAGCACAGACATTAAGCATCTGCCACTGCTGCACCGGAAGCTGATCCTTCTTCCACCTTCCCACCAAATCATGGAACGTCCTTCCGCCCCTCCCCCTTCAAACAGCACCCACATTGTCAGACTTCAGGAAGGAGCTCAAGACCTGGCTCTTCAACACAGCCAACACAGAGTCTAGATGCCCTTGCGAGTGATAAGCCTGGCTATATAGATAGTTTGACAACCAAGATACCACACTGAAGTAGTTGTGTTCCAGGTTGTCACCTAATTGACCTTTTTTATATTTTCAGTTTATTTTTAGAATTTGCTTGTGAGAAATGTATGCCCATTGAAATTAAGTGGATATTTGCAGCAGATGGTCTTTGAGAGTTGTTTAGTTAACAATCTTTGGGTAGAATTTGCTTCTTTGGTCGATGTGAAGTCTTGACATTGGGTCTTTAACAAGCAAACACTTTGGAGTCAAATGCTTATTACAGTAGTCCATGTGTTGGTCAACATCGAGAGAAGGAAGGCCAGCATTTGTAATCCTTGTCTCGTAAGATAAGTGGGATACAGCACCTACAAAGTTCTGCGTTCAGATTTCAATATTTCAGGCCAGTTTTTGAGTGACAAAACTGGCTGATTTTAAATTGAGACTTAAACAGTTGATTTTGGCAGAACACGAGCCCATTTTCATTCACCCATCTCTTAGTAGACAATCAGAACTGTGGCATTGCACCGATGTGAATTCTATTGCTTATTGAGGTTACAAGATTTTATGTCACAAAGGACTTGTTGCCTTCAGTCCTGTGCTCTTCTGTTGCACTTCATTGTTTGTGTGTCTCTTGGTTTGGCTGGATCTACTGAACTGAACCAGGGCTTCTACCTCTAGATTGCAAGGTTCTGTTAATTGAAAAGCAAAGACAAGTTTTGTGCCCTTTGTGCCATGAAGGCATCTCCTAAGATTGACCACCTCGAAAAATATAAGACTTTAGTACCTTGTAGGGCAACAGGAAGATGGTCACACGATTTATTTATATTGTTTTGGTAGGCAGTAAAGCGTTTCTTTAGGTTTCATGTGATACTATATCATACTGTGGCTGCATCAGTGGATTTATTCCATAGAGTTGGATGGAAGTAAAGGTGGGGAAAGCTGTTTCATGGAGCCCGTGTGTTTGAGTGTTACAAGTTGTTTTTCTTAAAATCTTTTCCATTCACAAGATCGAGTGACTGCTTCTCTCAGTGATACTGCACATGGGTATCGAGTCCTTTGTTAGATTTTCTCTCCGCTGTCTGGTTCAGACGTGTTTCCTCTCGATCAGGTGAATCTCGGTTTGGTATATTCAGAACTTTATTCTACCTTTCTTCTAACGTCGGTATAGTATTTGATCGTGTTATCTATACTATATAGTCAATCCGATTTATATTGTTGGGGTCAGTTTCACACTCTTAGGGGCGTCCATGCCTTTTTTTAGGCCTATTTCGACAAACTTGAATGATAGGCTGATGGAACGAACTCCATTTCGGTTCTGTCCTTGGTGTCACTCCAAGTTTCCCTACACCAACCAACACAGTGTGTAATCTGTCTGTCTCCAGAACAAAGAGAAGAGACCTATGATGCCTGTAGATCATTTCCATCAAAAAAAGACTCTCCGGGACCGTAGAGCGCGTCGATTAGAAGTGGCATCCAAGTTGACAGAAAACGCACCCGACATCTTCGGAGAAGAGCATGCGCAAGAAGAAGTAGGACAACGCACAGCCTTCTCCATTAGAGACTGACTCTGATGTCGAGAGCCAATCCATCCCACCGGTGCATTACATGAATACATTGGCTCCATCGTACCAAACAAACACTATTAAAATGACTCCTGCATTGGTCATCGGTCCTCCACTGCCCTTGGGCCATAGTTGGAGCTGAAAAATGCATTCGATGACCAACCTTTGGTTTCGGCACTGTAAATACATAAGACCAAAATGCATTAGTCACCGACCAGACGACTACATCTGTTTCGGTATCAAGAGGAAAATCAAATATTTCCGCTTCAGAGACGAAAAAGTTAACATTTTCGGAGCCTACATTTTCTGTTTGAGTCAGACATTCAGTGTCCAAACCCTATGAATCGAAAACTGCTATCATTAAACATTCTGCAGATACTGAGGAGTCCTCTTCGATACAACCGATACTTGAAGTGATGGGTGCTAAGCAGCGCAAGTGCAAATACAAAAAAGAACAGGAAGGACCATAGCATCTCCTCCTGTGCCAATTAAGGAGACTCTCATTTCACGAGACTTGGGGCACTGGGCCTCCAACTAAAAGTCTCTAAAGAAAAGGCTACAGAATAACTTCCGCCTTCACCACCACATTCTCCTTTACTTCCATCTACCCCACCATCTCCCCCCTCACCTACACATTCCACATTTTTGCCACAAATATCCGCATCACCTCATAGGGGTGACTTAACTGATGTTCAAGAGGGTGTAGACCCATGGGATCTCTATGATCCTGATCCCATTTAGTCTAATGACCCAGATTTAGATCCAGCAAGGTCATCTCCCCTGAAGATACCACTGCTTATAATCGATAGCTATAGCAGCTGTATATCACAATGTACAATTTCATACAGATCCAATTGAGGAGGACTTCTTGTTTAATACTTTAACAAGTACACACAGAGTCCCAATGTCGCCCTATGCTTCCAGGCATGCTTAGACATGCAGAAGACATTCAAAGAACCGGTCAAGGCAAGAATCACACTTTCATTAAAACACAATTGCCACCTGACTCCATAGTAGTAAGTGCGGCACGAAAACATGCCAATATTCAATCTACAGGAGATGCTCCTCCTTAAGACAGAAAGCAAGAAATTAGATGCAGCTGGCAAGAGTGGCTGCTCAGGCTGCTAATCACTGGGACACTGCAAATTCTCAGGCACTCCTGGCGAGGTACGATAGC
Organism: Pleurodeles waltl; assembly: GCF_031143425.1. Taxonomy (NCBI): domain Eukaryota; kingdom Metazoa; phylum Chordata; class Amphibia; order Caudata; family Salamandridae; genus Pleurodeles; species Pleurodeles waltl. The sequence goes on along the minus strand of NC_090447.1, from coordinate 1,402,800,098 downwards.
CCACTGGGATGGAATGGAAGAGATATTGCAATATCTTCCACAGGAACATCAAGAGAGAGGGCAGGAAATAGCAGAGGGACAGGCCATTTCAAACAATGCAATCAGATGTGCTACTGATGCAGCTGATACAGCAGCAAGGGGGGGTCAACACTCTCCTTGTAATAAGGAGACCTGTATGGGTGAGGTTTTCAGGTTTTAAACCTGAAATACAGCAAGGTGTATTAAACATGCCTTTTGATAAATAGCATTTATTTTGACCAGAGGTGGATACCACCATAGAGATACTTGAAGAAAAAAAACCTGAAACAGCTAAGGCTATGGGTGCACTGTATACCACATCCAGTAGAGGCACTTTTTGTAAGTCTTAATTTACAAGTGGTTTCAAACCATCGACCACAGAACCACCCAAATCACAACAAAAACAGGGATCACACTTCTACAATAGAGGTTCATGCAGAGGCTCAAATAATAGAGGAAGAAGTAAAACATCTGCCTATAAAGGTGGTTCTTCCTCAACAAAACAGTGACTTTTTGCAAATCCCCACAGCGCATACATCTCCTGTGGGAGGAACATTGTTAATTTTTTTATCCACAATGGTACAACATGACCACAGCTCAGTGCATTCTATCAATTATCCAACATGGCTATTAGCTATAACTCATTTCCATTCCACCAACCATTCCTCCTCGTTTCCACAATCTCTCACAACCATCTCACTCTATTAAAAGAGGAGGTACAGTCCCTTCTTCTCAAAGGAGCTATAGAACCACTACCTACATCCCAACAAGGGTTAGGCGTATATTCACTTTACTTCCTCATTCCTAAAAAGGACGGTTCATTAAGAACAATTTTAGATCTTGGGCCTCTCAATCTATACATACTTTCAGAACATTTCCACATGGTCACTCTGTAAGATGATATTCCTTTATTACACCAAGGGGATTACATGACATTGCATCTCAAAGATGCTTATTTCCATATTCCCATACATCCAGCATACCACAAATATCTACGATTTGTCATTGCAGGAAAGCATTACCAGTTCCAGGTACTACCATTCGGGGTAACCGCCCTAAGAGTATTCACAAAATGTTTGGCGGTAGTGGCAGCATTTCTCAGAAGACAACACATACATGTTTTCTCATATCTAGGCGATTGGCTCATAAAAGCCAATACAATTGAAACATGCCAGCAACACACTCAAATTGCATCGTCAACCCTCACAAATACAGCCTTATCAGAAAGCAATTCTGAACACTGTCAGCATTAGCATATCCAAACCTGATAAGGATTCAAGATTTTCAAAATCTCATCTCTCAATTACAGAAGAATCATACTTACACAGTGAAACTAGTGATGCAATATAATGGCTCCTGCATAGTCCTAGTTCCCCATGCAAGACTACACATGCATCTGTTGCCACAGTGCCTATCTCAACAGTAGTCGGTCATCTTCAGGATCTAGTGTTGTTGGACCGCCAGACTCACCGCTCTCTGCAATGGAATCTCACCAACCTTTCAAAAGAGCGGTCCTTTCAGGACCCTGTGCCTCTGATCACTCAACAGATGCATCACAGACAGGTGTGTGGGGGGTGTGGGGCTCACCTCAACAACCTCACTATACAGGGGAAATGGGATTCCATTCAACAGACTTATCACATGAATTATTTGGAACTGCTAGCAGTCTTTCTAGCACTCAAAGCATTCCTTACACAAACCTCAGACAAGGTGGTGTTTGCAGGTATAGACAATATGACTATATTATCTGCAAAAGCAGGGGGGAGAGACTCCATTAAATTATTCCTTCGAGCTCAGACAATTTGGAAGTGGGTGATTCACAATCACATTCAATTACTGGCAGAATATCTTCCAGGAATAGACAGTCAGCGGACCTATTAAGCAGGATGCCGCAACAAGTCCACAAATGGGAAATTCGCCCACAAGTACTTCACCAATACTCTTAATTGAGGGGAACACCAGAGATAGATCTCTTTGCCACCCCAGTAAACTGAAAATGCCGAAACTTCACATCCAGATACCCACACCATCAGTCCAAGGGCAATGTTCTATGGATGAATTGGTCACGGATATTTGCTTACGCTTTTCCTCCTCTTCCACTCAAACCATTTTTAATATGCAAATTGAAAAAAACATCACTCACCATGCTTATAGTAGCACCCTACAGGGGCGCGTCAGCCATGGTACACAACACTGTTAGATCTGGCTGTGGTTCTATATCACAAACTTCCAAACAGACCAGATCTTTTAACTAAAAAGAGAGGTCAAATCAGATATCCAGACCCCCAAAGCACTTTATCTTGCGATATGGCTCCTGAAGTCATAGTTTGACTACTTACACTTCCTTCTGAATGTATGGACATTCTTAAAGAAGCACGCAGACCTACAACTAGATAGTTTTATGCTTCTAAATTGAAACGTTTTGTGTATTGTCAACCTAAAAATATTGATCCACTTAAACCTTCAGTACAAGATATTGTCTGTTATTTGCTATTTGTACAGAAGGCAAAACTAGCATACTTTATTAGACTTCATTTAGCAGCCATAGCTGATTATCTCCAAAACAGACGTCTCTTTATTTTGGATTCTTGTGATTAAGGCTTTTATGGAAGGCCTTAAGAGTTATTCCAACCATAGTTCCTCCAGCTCCTGTATAGAACCTTAACATTGTACTTCCGTTTGTGAAAGGTTGTTTTTTTTTTAGTAACTAGAACTTCTTTAAGAAGAGTTGATGAAATACAAACATTCACTTTAGAGGAACCTTTCTTCCAAATACATAAAGACAAAATAGTACTTAGGACAAATCCGAAATTCCTACCTAAGGTAGTTTCACCATTTCATATTAATCAGTGGAGTTACCAGACTTCTTCCCACAGCCAGACTTAGTTGCTGAAAGAGCTCTCCATACACTGGTTAAGAGCTCTCATTTATTACATTGACAGGCGAACACGTTCTAGGAAATCAAAACAACTATTTGTAGCTTTTTCAATGTCTCACAAGGGTAATCCAATTTAAAAGAGTGGTTTAGCTAGATAGATAGACAAGTGAATCCAAACTGGTTATCTTAAAGCTAAAAGACAACTACCAGTAGCTCCTAGAGTGCACACTAACGGGAAAAAAGGTGCATCTATGGCCTTTTTAGGAAACATTCCAATAGCAGATATTTGTAAAGCTGCTAATTGCTCTACACCACGCACATTTACTAAACACTACTGTGTAAACGTTCTAGCTCGTCGACAAGTAAATGTTGGCCAAGTAGTCCTTAAGACATTTTCAAGCTACTCTAACTCCTACAGGCCAGCTTCCGCTTATTTGAGAGGGACTGCCTTACAGTATATGCAAAGCGTGTGTATCTACAGCTACACATGCCATCGAATGGAAAATGTTACCCAGTAGACATCGGTTTGTGGCTTGTAGTGCTGTAGTTTCACATGTGACCACCCTCCTCCCTGGAAGCCTGTGGTCGTTGTAGTACAACATATTGTAAATATGTACATACATTGCATAGACATTTTATTTACTATCTACTTATACAAATATACACTATACTTCACCCGCCTGTGGGAAAACAATCTAACAAAGGATTCGATGCCCATGCGCAATATCACCAAAATATTATTCTCTTTCTGAGCCAACACTAGTTGGCGGACTTATGCAAAGCATGCAAATCTACAGCACTACTTGCCAAGAACAGATGTGTACTGGGTACGTAACATTTTCCTCTCTGTGGATTTAAAGAAGCTTTTATCTCTTCCAGAGAAGATTAAGTTCCTAACCAGGAAAGATGTAGGTGCATGGCCTAGGGGACTGAAATCTGACTGTCTGAAATTAATTAGCACAAGAAGAAATACCAGTAGGTAGAACTACTCCTGTCTAGAAATTGTATTTATACATACACATGAGGGTATTGTTGTCACAATTCAAAGTTTGTTAAACTGCAAGAAAATCAGCGAAGCCATATCTAAATAATTGCTTCACTGTATCTAGAAGATCCTTTGCAGTGGACTTAATTCATAGGTTACCTTAAGGAAGATCCAGGATGACCCATAAACCGTATTCCCTGCCTAGAGGAGTGCCATCAGCCATGCTGAATTCCTGGTCAGTCTGCAAAGTAAGTTTGATACTGGATCCGTGGGAAATGCTGCACCCTCAGATTTGCCTTGTTCTAGTCCCCCCCCCCCCCGAACCCAGATAGCTGTAAAAGGAGGCATGAAGTATTATAAATATTCTTATACAAGGAAAATAGATTCATAGACGTCTAGGGTGAGGGGGCTGTTGCACACAGTTTGTCCAAAGAGATGAAAATGTAGGTCTCATAGCTGACTTTGGCATGGACCCGGGACTATTTCATCAGAGCCTCATTGCCATCTGAATAAAGACTTGGAAAGATGCTGGTTGGGTGACAGGTTTGGATAAAGAAGGCCATTGCCACTAAGTATATGGTTGGATTAATTTTCCATTGCCATTATGTGCCATTGCCGTTAGGTTTGAGGTTGCATTAGTTTTCAAAGGTTTTATGTTCCTGAGGCTACAGCAGATTGCCTTGAATTGGGTAGAGTTACGTTCTGCTCTTATTTTGTTTTATTTTATGAAGCTAGTGGTCCATTTAAAGTAGATGAGATCTTTACGTACATAGAATGATGAAATACTCTTTCATCTTGTATGTATTACCCTATAATATGGCCTGTCCAAATGATGGACTATATGAAATATAAACCAAGCCAGGGTGCAGTCCGTGAAATAACACGAGTAGCCAGAATGAATAATGTACCTTTCCTATGGAGACCTTGACTTTGAGGAGTAAGGGCTTGCACTTCCCAGTAGTTTTTTTCCAACCAAAGTCTTGATGCCTGGACCAGAATAGTGAGCAGTAAATAAAATAAGTGTATTATATAACTATTCAAGCTTCATGCAACAATTTCAGTTAGGATTGAAACAGTGTAATATGCCAATAAAGCAGGAAAGGCCTTACCGCAATGAGATGTTGAAAGATTTCTAGGACAACTGCTGATTCACTGGATGCTTCTGTACCCAGGAAGTAAGGCTTTGTGAGCATATGGTGACTTTTCCAAGTTGCATCCCTGCAGGTGTCAGCCAGGGGAACTCCAATATAGAACGCAGAAGTTGTTGTCACACCCCTCTTAGAATGAGCCAGCACTGAAGTTTGGGAGGAGTGACCAGCTTCAAAAAGGCAGTATGCGCTGGAAGAAACAACCCATCTGGTTATTCCTTGTTTGGAGATAGGTTTTCCTTTCTTTAGAAGTCGAATACCATAAATAAGTGATCAAATATTCTGAATGTTTTCATCAGATGAAAACAAAACCTCAGACAGTCAAACTTTAGAACGCAAGGAATCATTAAAGCTACTATTGTAGTATCTTGGAAGAATGGTGTAAAGCTCACTGGTTTCATTTCAATGGAGTTCTGTGGAAACTTTTGGATGAATTTGGGATTACTATGCAGGTTAAACCTATCCTTCTTGAAGCTTGGATTTCACTCTCCTCTTGCTGATGTTAAGGCCAATAAAAATGTTGTTTTTAGGATGACTTAGTTAATGCCTGCTCTATGTAGTGGCTCTGAAAGTGTTATGATCAGCCGACCAAGAACTCTTAAGTTCCTATGCAGGTGCCCAGGTCGCACGGGCTGAAAATCCTTGAAAGTTCCTGTAATAAATTGTTTGATAATTATAGTGGTCAAAACAAAAAAACAAAAGTGGAATTTGAATCTAATGAATACCAAAACCTACCAAAGCCACTAAATAGATGCTAATGCTTGAGACCAGACCTAACCAGCTCTAACAAGTACATTAGAAACTAATAATGCTCTGAAGTTACAGGATGCAAACCACTGGAGTGGCACCAGACGCAAAACCGTTCAACCTAGTTTTATAAGTTTCTATCATTGAGGGTACGCTATCTTGGCAGTCTGTCTGGAATGTCTGGTCAGGATAATTCCCAAATATTCAGGAATACACTGTTAAATTGAGAGACACTTGATTGTAGTGAAGAATCTGGTCCCCCTCTCTGTTTGGGGCGGGAGGGGAGGACATATCAACTGATTAGGATAATGTAAGGTGCTTTTGACCAATAGAGAGACTGGTGAACCAATACTGGCGAGTCATTGCTGGAGCCAAAAATACCAGCTTGCAAGGTTCTGACTTGGTCTTGCAGCACAAATGTGTATGCATGGATCTTCCACCTTGACCTCAAAACCGCCTCCATCCTCAATACTGGAATGCCTCGATCTTCTTGCCATGAATCAATATTTTTTTTCTCATGGGATTTTAAATAAATCCAAAACAAGGTGGTCCGATTGATGAAAGAACTTTTATACTAGTTTTTTTGTTCAAATGCCACTCATGACAGTGACATCTGCTATCCTGATAAGTGCATCCATCCAAGAATGGTCATCTCCTGGAAAATGTTTTACTGTTACTGAAATGCTGCAACTGATGGCACAATCCAAAACATTGTGCAACTCCTGAAAGTGGAAAAAACTTTGTATCTCTTCCCTTGAAGCAAAATTATGTCTCACCTAACAAGGAATTGTTTAATTGCAGCTGCTTCTCTGTCTGCGGCCATAGGTCTCAGGGTTTCTTGGTCTTTAAGAGGTTCATCGGGCATCATCACAAACTAGGCTGCCTCTGACTGGAAAAGTAAGTTAACATATACTGTTCCAATGTTGTTTTTAATTATAGACTGTATCTGACTTAAAAGAGCTACACACCTGAAGTCGTGATCTTTCACACTTCCTACACAGGCCACATTCTGCATGAGCCTGCAATAATGAATCAACAGAATACACTAGGACATGACCAGCAGTTGATTAAGAGTGTGGACAGTCGCTGGATTCAATATTTGGACCCAAGAAAGTAGGGCTTGTAATTTGATTTCTATATTGTGATGTGAAAGCTGTACCCACAGCCATGTCCAGAACAGTCCCAATCAATTGAATGCGTCTAGAAGGCTTTAGGTGGGATTTGACAAAATTGGGCAAAAGATCAAAAAAAGATTGACATGTCATTTTTTGACATGACATTGTAGGATGACTTGCCCTTTTCAAACCAGTTGTCTCACTAGGAAAATATTTTGTCCTTGTATCCTCCGGAATGCTGGTACAGGGGTCATACCCTTCTTAATGCTGCCTTGAGGTGACCGGTAGCAATGTGAAATAATGACTTTCAGCTACTTAAAATTGCATATATTTGCAGTGTTTGGCGTGTGAAATATGGGTCTTGCAAATCAAGCCATGAACTTGCCGTTCTGTACCATTTGGAGCTCGACTTGCAGCATAACCATTGTAAAAAATTGGATTAGTTGGGGTGAGTGACTACCCACCTCAGTGAATAACCGTAACACTTCTTACTGTGAACCCTTAAAGTCACTAGCCTAACCTGAGTTCAGCCACCTGGTTGCTATGGCACCTTAGGGCAAGGTGCAAAGCATTTATACAGTACCAAACCAGTTTTGAAGTCGAAATGCAACACATTCAAAATCCCAAACCAAATTGGAAAAAATAGAGTAAAATGTAATATAACACGAAAATGACAACAATTCAATAAGGAGAGTCAGAGATGCTTTGTTTTATGTAAGAATAGTGCCAAGAAGCTTAAACTGCCAATGGTAGTCCATGGCTGCGATAGACTGGAACCTAGGTGCAATTTGACACTGACCACATTGAAGCATGGGTCGCATAACACCAACCAGGTTCATCCTGGTCTAATTGTTTCATTTTCTACTTTAGTCCCACTCCACCACAAGAGTGTACTTCTGAGAGAGGGAGAGCAAGTCCAGTCATTGAGGGCTCTCAGTTCTCAGACATCAGGTTCAGTCCTCTTTTGATCTTACACAGGTCCAGTAGTGTTCTGAAGTGGGTGTCTGGAGATGCTACACTTATGCTTGGCACAAGCTAGTGGGTGGGAACAACTCATGGGCCAAAAAGGTAAAGGTTTCCAGGGCTATCCCTACCCTCTTTGGGCATTTTCAAGATGACATAAGTCTTTGACCACACTACACTTTGGCTCAGAGGGTGTGTATTACAGTAATCCTAGTGTCATCCCACATCTAACACTATAATGCTGTTTGGGGGAGCTCACTGTACTCCCTATAAGCCCAGAGACAGATGTCTTGTTAAAGCAGGGTTTCCAACAACCAGACAGTGGATACATAAGAATTATTTTGGAATCCTGTTTCCTTCCCTTTCAAGTGCATTATATGTAAAAACCCAGGATTTGATATTCAAACAGGAGGTGACACTGATGTTAAAAAAGGCATCCTGTGATTGGAACCTTCCTAGCTGGGGTACACAAAGGAAGGGTCTCTTGTAAGTGTCCTCTAACATTTACTTGTGACAGGGGAGGCCTAATTTAAGTTAATAGTTTTTGGACCCAACCACACTGGGGACACCACCACCTCCTGCCACCCAGGCTGCAGGAGCAGATTCCAGATCGCATCTCAAGCAAATGCTCCTCCACCAGACTTTAGGCAGAGAAAAGGTAACTTTCTAAAAGTAGAAAACACAACAAGATGATGGACGGAGTGTTGAAACTTTTCAGACACTCCCTCCACCCCCAGTCAAGAGATCTGGGTTGAATCCATTGTTCTTTTGCTCACCATGCCAACCCAGTTTGGACCCAGCCATATGCAAATGTGTCTTTGTCCTGCTCCCCATGGGATAAATCCAGCCCAAACTGCCAGGCCAGGCCCTCCTTGGAGAGACTTACTAATGGGGTGAAATACTAGGATTACCAAGGCGCTCAGGATTCAAATAGACCAAAGATCTCAAGAGAAGAGGATGCCTGCACGAGGGTAATCACCCAACCCTCAAAAAGGTTCCAAACAAAAGGAACCTCCAACCTTATCACACCAATGTGCGGTACCTCTCATACAACAATTAATTGGAATCCAATCTTAATAGAATCACTTCTCCACAGAAAAATCATTTAAGAAAGTTTCGGTTTAACCAATCAAAAACATTCATTGTTGTTCATAAATGATATATTAATTCAAAACAACTACTGTATCATGATTATATCATTCATACCTCAACACAAATTATAGGTATGATTAAAAAATTTAATCATCGATTTAAACATTCATTGTAACTCGTCCGTCAAGTTTTTTCAAGTCAATTTATAACAAACAATTCATTATAATACATGATGTTTTTTTTAGAATTCAAGCCAACATGTGTTTCGTCTCGGGACAGTGTTTTCTCTCATCCCAAACGATGACTTCAGGGCTGAAAAGATGTTTTTAAACAAATTAAAACGTATAAAATTAAAGAGTTTAGAACACTAGAAAGCTAAATAAACCAAAATGCTCCAACTTGGAAATTCAAAAAAGGGAAGAAAAAGAAACTACAAGCATACAAAGGCTCTGGTTAAGTCTGATAAGGCATTCTCATAATGGAAATATATTTGAATCGTGTGAAAAGTGATAGAGGGTAAAAAAAAAACCAAAGTTCAAACACTTGTATGGCTGGGTACAAACTGGGGTGACGTGGAGAGCAAAATAACGATGGATTAAACCTAGATCTGTGACTGGGGTGAGTGTTTGAAAAGTTTCACCACTCTGTCCAATCATTTTATTTTGCGGTGTTGCATTGTGTGCCCTAAGTAGCTAGGGAATGCCCAGATGTAGGTCTCTTGCTCGCTGTACCACTGGATTTGAGGCCTCCTGGCTGATGAGGAATGATACCCTGATTCCGGTCCCAGGATACTTATTTCCGGTCCAGTGAGGACCTGGCTCTGCAGTTTGGGCTAGACTGTCCCCATGAGGAGCAGGGTCAAGACTAATTTGAATATGGCTGAGTCCAAACTGGGGTGACGTGGTGAGCGAAATAACAATGGATTAAATCCAGATCTGTGACTGGGGGTGAGAGTTTAAAAAGTTTCAGCACTCTGTCCTATCATTTTACCCTGTGGTATTGCAACTTCCTAAAAGTACCAGTTCCATATTATTTATCAAAAATGCAACTTCATGATTGAATGGGATTTTTAAACCCTTGGGTGCTGGGCCTTCAGCTGAGCCCTTTGTTAGCCATTTGGGGTCTTCATAACTTTTTGTCCACATAAGCTATCCACACCAAATTTGTGTCCTTTTTTTTCAGACATCCTAGGGATTCTAAAGGTACCCAGAGTTTGTGGGTTCCTCTTGAGGAGACCAAGAAATTAGCCAAAATACAGCTAAAATTTAGTTTTTTTTCAGAAAAATTAGGAAAAAAGGGCTGCAGAAGAAAGCATTTGTTTTTTTCCCTGAAACCAAGGCTTTGTGGTGCTAAAATCACCTTCTTCCCAGCTTTCAGGACAAGACAGACCTAAATCAGGAAACTACATTTTTCAACACAATTTTGGCATTTTATTGTGGGCATAGCCCATTGTTACTATTTTTTGTGCTTTCAACCTCTTTCCAGTTAGTGACAGAAATGGTTGTGAAACCAATTCTGGATTCCTGATAGCTAAACATTTCTGAAAGGTGGACTAAATTCTGCAACGCACCAGAGGATTTTTCAACCCCCTCTTTGGTGTCGGCCACTGGTCATGACCTGCACCAGGGAGGTAGTGTGGCCGACGCCTGCACTAGTGAGGTTAATAGCTATTTTTAAAATGTATATTTTTCCAGCTGTTTCCTAACCATACTTAACATTATTAAATGTAATAATGTAACCTATTTTCCTACAGAATAGCTAGCCTTGCTACAGTGAAAATAGCTTTTGGGGCTTTTTGACTGTAAGGGCATGTTTATCATTAAATTCTTACATGTCCTACTTTTAAATACCATTCACCTTGCCTTATGGGCTTTAAGGTCTACATAGGGGTGGCTTATAAATATAAAAGGAAGGTTTTGACCTATTAGCAGGGGTAATTCTGACACGTCAAATCTCAAGTATAAAACTGCAACAGACAGTTTAGAATGAAAGGCCTGCAGTCATGTTTGCACTGTCTCTGTAGTCGGCGGCACAAAGGGTGCTGCCGTCCACCAATGACATTTAATTTACAGGTGCATTTTGTACTATATATTAGGGACTTATAATTAAGTTAAGTATGCCAGTTTCTTTCAGGGGTCGTGAGACTGTGCGAGCATATTTCCCACATTGTTGTATCACACTAAAAGTAATTTTAAATGTTCTAAAATCTGTAACTCTGTTGTCACGTTCCAATTTTGAGATGCATGAAAAATTCATAAGAATACATTTTTATGAATTGGTGTACTGTTTTTCCTTTACTTTGTTGAGTTACAGCGTTGGGAAATGCTTTACACATGTTCCTGCATGTAAGCTGGTCTGCTTCAGTGCTGCATGTACCCAGAACCGAGCAGGGCTAATAAAATGCACCTTACTGGAGTGATGTTATTGGGTGTACCCCACCATAATAATAACCCACTTTGTTGCACGGGGCTTCGTGTTATAAGTCATAATAACGTTTATAAAGTATTCAACCGTATAGCCCAAGGGCATAAACTCGCCACGTGCACAGGTACATAACACAGGCTAAGAAGAAAGGAACGCGTATCAAAAACACTGAATCAGGAGCCCGAACGAACAGGCAGATGGGAGTAAATCTCGTGCCAGCAAGGTCCTTCCATACCAGAGAAGGTGAATGAGTGAATCATATTAGCTTTCAAGCCTCACTGCAAGTATTGCATACAATAAAAGAGAAACGCGTAAATCACTCTGGCGAAGATGTTATGGGTTTAGGGAAAACAACTAACTTCTGTTACCCTAGAAGTTCTGCATATTTCCATAGATGTACGGTGCCGACCTCGCGGAGAGCTACATCGAATAGTTTGGCAGAAATGAAGCCTATTGTTAAAGCCTAATAAGGCGCCAAACGGAGCAAAAATGGGCTTCAAGGACTTCAGATGAAACAGTAACTAAATGCACATTTGAGTTTTGATTATTAGAATGTTAGTGCTTCGCCTTCCGTCTCCATTTATACCCTATAGAAAACTCTCTGTATGTGACCCTCAGCAACGACTAAAGCACAGCCACGAACTGGCCCAAGTCATTACACTTACTTTCAGCCAGCCTGCTCGCAATTGTAGGCGCTCTCATGGGAAAATACATTACAATGCAGAGTTCATAGTGCCGCTGGCCAACAGGCAAGAGCCGGCTGCAGCTACCGTCTTAACATTGGGAACTGGGCAGGTATGACGAAATCATACAGGTAATGTTAGGAGCCCAAGGATGTCCAGACTTTTTAGGTAGTCTGTAGTGCTGGCCGTTTACCGAATCAAGATCCCTTCTCGGGCCATAGCCCAAAATGGGAGACATTTATTGTGTGCTTGGTATCTCCGACGGTGTAATGGAAAGTTCATCCTAATGTGTTCATCTATATCAATTTGGTGGCTTTAGTTAATAAGACAAAAATTGGCATTCAAAGATTTCTTAACCCAGCTAAGTGCAAACACTGGCGCCAACAAGTTGGAGGTACATTTAAGTAAAACCAAAACACTGATGATTGATATTAAAAAAAAAAAAAGTGCCTGGTATTTACAGAATACATTGGATAAAGTCTCATAATATAAATACTTCGGTGTTACTGTAGATTCCGGTGGATCTTTCTGGACTCATGTATAACAACTACAGGCAAAGATGCGCGCCCTTGCCTCTGCTTTCATTTTACTCTACAAAACTTTAAAAGGCCCTGTCTTAAGTTCAGTATTGAAAGTTGTTGATGCTAAATTGATCTCCACAATCGGTTATGGGAGTGAAGCCCTCCATCGGTGAGTTGCACACATTTTGCACAAAATAGTTATAAAGCTTTATTTTGAATGCCAAGGAGTGTTTTTAAAATACTGTTTTAAACTCTGATCAATACAAGACCATAGCGTGAATAAATTATTATGGGTCGAACTAACCGGCAGCAGCATAAACTTTCCATCAGCAGCTCTGATTAACCTCCGGGTACCACTCTTATGGAATGCACCAGTTACTTTAACTATTTTTAAAACAACTTCTTAACAAATACATGAAAATTATCCGGTTGCCAAGATCTGCAGATCCTGAAAAAACTTTCACATGCTTGGATGGTAATTAATAGTTATACGACCTTGCATGCCCCATCTTATCTGATCTGATAAAGACTTCTAGTTGGAGATTCCTTACCTTAGAATTTCCCCCAGGCGTCAGACTGGATTCTGAGATTTTTCTTCGAGCAGTGCCCTTGCGTGCCATCAGGTGGTGTCGGTTGACTCCACATCCATCGTGGTCACCTTTATGATGTCGCAGTCACAGGCGCCACCCCAGCGCGCTGATGTCTGTTCTTTTCTTTCTGCGCCACGTGCAGATCTGGAGAAGAACTACCCTTAGTAAATTTTTGACTAGCTTCAACTGTTTTGTCGTTATTTTTTACTTTTTGGTGTGTCGAGGATGTCACTGAAGACCGAGTTCAAACTGTGTGACTACTGTCCTTGAATTATGTCTGTGACGGACCCGAAATTGTGCTCCGAGTGCTGGGCCATGAACCTGAAAGCTTTGAGAGAGTCGTCCTTGAAGCTCATGGTGGCCGGGCACTCGACTCTGTATCGCTCCCGGTCTAGTTCGAGAGGAAGGTCTTGAGACCGCTCGCGGAGTCATCAACACTCATTCTAAATCTTCGGGACACTCTGGTCATAAGAAGAAGTCCAAATGTTCTTCAAATTCACGCGGTAACTCGGCTGATGCGACGCAGGAGGCATGTCGATGCTCTAGGCCTCTGTTCGCAGAGCCTACTTCTGGGTCACTCCATGCCTCCCTGACTTCCCGGGAGCTGGCGCTACCCCTGCCCAGCTGAAGGAGTTTTACAAGGCCATGTGCCACATCTTTGGGCAGGCTGTGACTTTCACCCCCCCCCCTGCAGTGCATTTAGGGCCTGCAGGATTGGGCAGGGGCCCTCGAGTACAGGGCTGGCAGCTTTGGCCCCGGCCACTGAGGGCCCCCTCTGGATCCATTGTTGGATCCCCGCTGATGCCAGTGCACCCTGCCTGGAGCCAGCAAAGACATCGACGTTCCCGATGCTGGTTGGTCCAACAATCGACGTTAACCCAAGCCTCATCCCAGACGAGGTGGAACGGCATCGCTCGACGCTGGATTCCACTTAGATGGGGTCTTTTCACCCCAGGTTGGATTCTGACCCGTTTTACTATGGGTATGAATACGGGGAAGGTTTGGGGGAGTTGCTGGACCCACTGGAATACCAGCTTGACAACCCTGACATGGACTGGGCACAGGAATTGGGCGAGGCTAGTGGTCTGGATACTTCTCTAGACGTTGACATGCTTTCTCCCACTACTGTGGCTATGGCAGAGGGAACGTCGTATTCTATGGTGATCAGTAGGGTAGCTGAGGTCCTCTGCCTCGAGCTTCCTTCTGTGGCGGTCAGGTCTTACCTCCTGACTGAGGTACTTCAGCCTGGGGCTTCCACTTTAAAACCCCATTTACCCTTCAATGAAGCCCTCACGGATGTCTTTCTGGGTGCCTGGTCCAGACCCAGCACAGGGGCTCCTGTGAATAGGACAGTCACCCACTGTCATCGGCCTGCGGCGACCAACCCTAAATTCCTGTCCCAACACCCTACGCCTGAGAGCCTTGTCATCCAGTCGTCTTCTTCCTCTGGGGCATTCCCATGTGCTGCCCCGGATAGGGAATCAAAAAGACTGGATCAACTGAGGAAGAAAATGTTTTCTTCCTCCAGTCTGTCATTGCGGTCCGTGAACGACGCATGTCTTTTGAGCTGTTACACCCATTCATTGTGGGATATGGTCGCACAGGTATTGCCGCAGGTCCTGGAGGAGGCTTGGGCTATCATCAGCCAAGCTGTTGCTGATGGGAGGGATGTGGCTAAGTTCACATTCGTTGTGGGCTGGACGCGACCAACTCACTGGGGAGATCGGTTGTGTCAATGGTGGCCGTGAGGCGCCACGCCTGGTTGAGGACGTTTGTTTTTTCTGTGAATGCCCAACAGTCTCTCATGGACATGCCTTACGATGGCACCCGTCTCTTCAGAGACAAAGTGGACTCTCCACTCAAGAGGTTCAAGGAGGCCCGGGCTATGGCTCAGTCCTTTGGCCTTGTGACAGTCCCTTGCCCAACATAGTCTGCCTTTCTCCCCTTTCCTGGTCACAGAAGGGGCGCCTTCTTGCGCCCTTTCCCTGCCAACCACGAGCCGCGCATGCTACTCGCCCACTACGCGGCCAGAGATGCTAAATCGCAGAAGCTCGTGGGACAGGGTACAAGAGGTCCACCTAGTTTATCCCTGCTGCAGCCTCCAAACCCTCCTAGTCCGTTCCACCATCTCAGGCCAGTTGTGGGCAGAATCCGCCATCACCTGCCCCACTGGAATCCATCATGACGGATAGGTGGGTCTTGCAAATAGTCCAAAGGGGCTACTCCCTCCCTATCAAGACTTCCCCTCTGGCCATGCCTCCATTCTATGGCTGCTTACCGGAGGATCATCTGGCACTTCTCCACAAGGACGTTGCGGCTATCTTGGCAAAGGGAGCCATAGAGAGGGTCCCAGCACCAGAAGTAGGTTGTGGTTGTTATTCCCGCTACTTTCTGGTGCCCAAAAAGGACAAAGGCCTACGTCCTATCCTAGACTTTTGGGCCCTTAATCTCTTCCTCAAGAAGAAATTCAAAATGCTCACTCTGGCTCGGGGACTGTCTTCCTTGGACCCAGGAGACTGGATGGTTGCATTGGATTTGAAGGACGCTTACTCCCATATAACCGTCTTGCCTGCCCGCAGGCGCTACTTGCAATTCATGGTAGGTCATGAGTACTTTCAATTTTCTGTGCCCCATTTTGGCCTTACCACCAGCGCTCCTCAGGTGTTCACAAAAGTGATGGAGGTGGTTGCAGCTCATCTGCACAGGTTAGGGGTTTCAGTCTTCCCCTACCTCGACGACTGGCTGTTGAAGGCGAACACACCCCAGAAAGTCGTCTCCCACCTTCAGACCACAGCGAACCTTCTACACTCGCTGGGGTTCACTATAAACATGGCAAAGTCACACCTAACTCCTTCTCAGATACTCCCTTTTATCAGAGCTGTTCTAGACCCTGCAGTTTCAGGCCTATCCTCCCAAAAAGCGAGGCCAGGATATTCAGGCCATGATTCCAATGTTTCAGCCTCTTTCCTGGATTTGGGTGAGAAACACTGAGGCTGCTGGGCCTCATGGCCTCCTGTATCCTGTTGGTGACGCATGGCAGATGGCATATGCAGGCTCTGCAGTGGGATCTAAAGTTCCAGTGGGCCCAGCATCAGGGAAATCTCTCCGACATGGTCCAGATCTCAGAGGGAACTGTGAATGACCTGCAGTGGTGACTTTCAAATTGCGATTGGGTCAAAGGCAGATCCCTCTCCTTTCCCTAAACAGGTATTACTTTAGTGACAGATGTGTCACTCCTGAGATGGGGTGGCTACATGGGAGAGGTGGAGATCAGAGGTCTCTGGTCTCCTGCAGAGTCTGGACTCCATATCAGTCTTTTGGCGTTCCGGGCGATCAGGCTTGCATTGAAAGCATGCTTTCCCTCTCTAAAAGGGAAAGTGGTGCAAGTGTTCACGCACAACACTACTGCCATGTGGGTACAGCAGCAAGCACATCAGAGTGGGGTCGTGGACTCTGGACGTAGCTGGAACTGTAGGGCATAATCATGGTGGTTCAAAATATGTCGGGCTCTCTGAATGCCAGAGCAGACAAACTCAGCGGTCGATGCATAGTCGAATGGCGTCTCCATCCGGAGGTAGAGCAAGGCCTCTTTCAGCAGTGGGGAGAGCCTTGGTTAGATCGGTTTGCCTCCCCAAAGAACACGCAATGTCAACTATTTCCAAGGTGGCACTCACTCTGCGATGTTTTTTGTCTCGAGTGGAACTCAGGCCTCCTTTATGCCTTCCTGCCTGTACCACTTCTGTCCAAAGTTCTAAAGTTCTCAAAGTTCTGAAGATCAAGAGTGACCTGGTCCACTCTTCGCCTTTTTGGGTGGAGTTTGAGTGGCAGCAGTTGACAGATTTGAACCTTCAGCCCAAAGTCTGTGATGTTATTCTGGCAGCCAGGCGTCCCTCCACCAAAATCGCATATGCCTGTCGTTGGCATAACTTTGTGGCATGGTGTACCAACAAGTCTTTCCCCTTTCTTCACCTCCGTCTGAGGTTCTCTTGTTCAATCTTTCTTTGGCCCAGTAGGGCTGTGCTTTGGGCACCCATAATGGTTACTTATCGGCCATTTCAGCATTTCTTAGATTTCCAGATCAACCTTCCTTATTCAAGTCTCCCATTGTTGGACGGTTCCTTAAGGACTCACCCATTTGTTTTCTCTAACCCCATTCATTATGCCCCAGTGGGACTTGAACTTGGTCCTAACTTACCTTATCTGTGCCCCTTTTGAGCCACTGCATAATTGTCCCCCTGCAGCTCCTAACAATCAAGACTGCTTTTCTTATTGCCATCACCTCTACTCGCAGAGTAAGTGAGCTTCTTCCAAGCCACAATTTTTGTCTGTCCACCCTGACGAAGTGGTGCTCAGTACAAGTGCCTCCTTCCTTCCTAAGGTTGTTACGCCTTTTCACATAGGCCAGTCCATCACTTTGCCTACTTTTAACGCACCCCCATCCCTCTCATGAAGAGGAGATACTCCACTGTCTGGATCCAAAAAGAGCATTGGTGTTCTACCTCAATCGTACTGGTGATTTCCGGGTGGGAGATCGACTTTGTTGGATATGTGTATGCGAAGAAAGGGAAGGCGGTGCAGAAGCGCATCATCTCCCGATGGGTACTTCTCTGCATCAAAATGTACTACACTTTGGCAAAGAAGTAACCCACTGAGGACATGCCTGCTCACTCCACCAGAGCAACTGCTGCCACCACAGCGTTCGCATACAGAGTTCCTGTCTTGGATATCTGTCAGGCAGCAACGTGGACATCCCTGCACACGTTCACTAAACATTACTCCCTGGACAGTCAGGTTCTGAAGAGATGGCTACTTTGGCCGTTCGGTTCTGCAGGACTTTCTAGTATGATCTTGGTTTGCAACCCACTGCCGAGGATGGTATTGCTTGGGTATCTATTCTAAGGTAAGGAATCTGCAACTAGAAGTCTCTATCAGATGAACAAGTTACTTACCTTTGGTAACAATTTATCTGGTAGAGACATATTCTAGTTTCAGATTCCTTACCTTAGAATCTACCCCAGTTTCTTCAACTGCATATCTGAATTTTAGAAAGCACAAATTCTTATTCCGTTTTGGCTGCCTCCTCTTTCTTGATCTTGCCCTGATCAATTATTCAGTTAGTAGAGAGAGGCAAAATCTGCAGGCTGTAAACAATGGGATGAAATATTAATTCATTTGGTCTGTATTTGTAAAGTATTGTAGTGAATCCTAGTTTGTTTTAATGGGATAACAGGAGTTAGCTTAGCCGTAGGCTTGTAAACTCGTGCCCCCGTCACCTAGTGACTTTTAACCTACTTAGCTTGCTCTGTCTTAGCTCATTTAATTATTTATTTCCTCTAAGATGGCTGCCTTGTTTATAGTTAGGCCACTTGTTATGAGTTTTATTATCAGTGTCACTTCGCTAAGGCATCAAGATCAAGCACAAAAGACAAACAGTATGTGTTCACACTTAAGGATTTTCCCTCTCTATATTTTCGAGGGATTGTTGATATTAATTGCCATCCCAAGCATGCCTGTTATCTATTGTTTTGAAATACACCTAGGTCAGGGACCTTGTAGATGTGTATAAATACATCACACTTCAGACAGATAATCAGAGGGATTCCGACCAGAGGGCATCACCACCATTGCTAATACTGATGCTGCAGTCGTCTTGACGCTAACCCAGTCTTCATGTCCCTACGGAGTCTGAGAGAAGGACCTCATTCCAAGGTAATGAGGGTTGGGGGCTCCTCTCATGGACATGGCTTTGGCAGATTAGGTTTATCAAACCCAGCTCTCCTGTAGGTAGGAGGTTAGGCCTACTCTCATTAGGGTATTAGGGCATATTCCATCTCATACATATATATATATATATTTCTTTCACCTATTGCAAAAATGGTGGGGATCTTTATAACCATGACTCACTTCTTCACAATACTGTTGCTTGGAATATTCATTATCCTAATCATTACAGTTCATGCAACTTATCGCAAATGGCAGTTATGTTAAATAAAAACTATTATAACTTCACTGCATCTGTGTTATTGCCTTTGTTTGTATGAGACATAATACATCTGTGAGAAAAGGGTAATTTCCGTTTAACCACGACAACCCTGAGATATCTTACTTTGAGTCCATGCGTAAGCGACTGCTACAAATCACCTTTTACTATTGTTTTTCTGGTGAGGTACTGCTAGTAAGCCGGTAAGGTTTGGATAACAGTTACAACTAGTTGTAGGAAGAGACTTAGTCACCTACAAACGAAAGTGCTGTCATCCTGGGACCAGCAGTCTTGCTCAGAGCAAGAGTCCAAACTACGACATGACGCCACCAACGATGGTGTTTAGGCACTAATTTACGGATACCCTGACTATCACTGTCTCACAGACAACAGGTACCCTAAGTACCATTATACGGAGACGTCCGTGGTCTTTGGGAGAATCCTCCTCAGCTGAACAGTTAACACCTAATTAAGCTGTAGGTTGTTCAAGCTCGAACTCATAAAAAGGAAAAACCTCCCCTATTTTTGGTGTTCCGTTTCTCTAAACAACTATGGCTAATACCATAGACATTCCTGCAAATGCTAGACATGCACTTACACAACATTTATTAGCGCATGGCCTTACAGAAGAGGGCGGGGATGTTACTCTGATTATAGAAGCGACTGAAGCATACCAAACAGAAACATTTTACTATTGGGTCACCTTTCCTGAGGCTGACCAAAGAACACACACATTTCACACACATGAAATTGCGAACGTACCTGTACGGTACGAAGCATACCAGTATCATGAAATATCGCTCACATATCAAGAGCATCACAACTGGTTTGAAGGCGCCACATGTACTACGAAGAGTGAGGCTAGGTCCTTTAAGTAATGAGGGCCCTACATGGCCTATGTTTGCCACATATACACCTCACCAGGCATACAGAATATGCAGATTGCAGATTTACGAGTGCTATATAATGAATTAGTGGCATTATATAGACGATTGGTTCAGTTCGTAATGCAAACATTGAACACTACACCAGCGCGTCCAGCACCGCCAGTAGCTGGTGGATATCAATTGGCTACTGGGATTAATCCACAAACAGTGCATACTATTATGGGTAAAGTGCCCACGGAACGAGAACAAATACCATTCTGGATCGCCCAGAAAACAAATCAGCTGGAAGCTGTTTTCCCCCATACGGGGCCGCGGGAAAAACATAGACTGCTCACTATGTGCTTGCCGTTTGGGATGGTTCCCTCGGTGGATGAATGTGCCACATGGGGTACAGTCTTCGCTGCCGTTTATACTACCACACATGGTACCCCTACACTTGCCAATTTACCGGAAGTGTTAAAACAAATACAAAATGAGCATGGGGCTGCACCTGCCCTGGATCTGGGGATGAAATTGATGCGTAACTTTGACGCCGTCTCCTCGATAATACTAAGTAATATTAAAGGGGAAGCGGTGGCACTGGCAATACGCTAGCGTCTCCGGGAAACAAATATGGAGCAAGAGAGACAGCTACCGAA
This sequence comes from Pleurodeles waltl, assembly GCF_031143425.1. NCBI lineage: Eukaryota > Metazoa > Chordata > Amphibia > Caudata > Salamandridae > Pleurodeles > Pleurodeles waltl. The sequence continues at coordinate 1,402,779,429 of NC_090447.1, read as the reverse complement.
AATAATTTCTGATACCTATACTAGTATAGGACGGGATAGTTTGGGAGCCAAACCTAAAAAATTGGAATTACCAAGTATCACCCATAAGGAAAGTACAAAGCAGGCACAAGAGGGCTCTAAAAAGCGCTGGGACAAACAAAAAGATTTCAAAGATAAGAGAAATAGAAGAGCTGATTCTCCACATCCGGAGTACTCCGAAAGGAGGTATAATCTCAGAAATAGGGATAACATTAGAACTCCAGACAGATATACTGATTCACGTCCTTCTCGTTCCTTTCAGGACGCACCGGATAAACGTAGCGAGAGAGGGGGCCGTCAAGATCGACGTCCGGAATACATGAAAGAAAAAAAAGACTCGCCGCAGTCTACCATTAAAAAAGAAGAAAAGACTTTTCAGCAAAAGCCACAATTTAAAAAGAAGAAAGTGGCAGCACTGACAGTTAAAAATGCCAGTAGTATTGAGAACACTGTTGAGGAACAAGAAGTGGGCCGTGACTCTGTTGGACAGCGCAGCAGAGGTCACGATATGTCGCCAGAGTCTGAAAGATCATCTGGATGCGACAGCAACTAGCGATTACATCGCTGTTGAGACAGCGGATGGCCGCGTTCTCCCACCTGATCGGGTTTATGATTTAACAATTCAGATAGAGGGAGACGTGGAACGCATTATTAGTGTGATATTTTGGGATGAACTTACTAGTGATATCCTGTTGGCCGAGAGAGACTGGCCACCTGAAGATGTCCGTAAGCTCCCACCTGGGGAAGATGTCATTTTGCCTTCTTTTTTCGATCTTGTTCTGGAGGCAGACAAAAAAGCCTATGCTGCTGAATGGGCTTTAGCGCAGGCACCTGCACTATACCGTAATCCTGTAGGGTGGGACAAGGACTCTCCTTGTCATGTTATTCCCGTTAGGTCTACACCCCACCCGCAGCCACAATACCCTGTTAAGCATGAAGCAAAAGCTCCGGTGACGGAGATACTGTCACAACTTGAGTACCAGGGAGTGATTGAGCCCTGTACATCGGCGATGAATAATCCATTATTTCCCGTTGCAAAACCAGATCATTCATATAGAATAGTGGTTGATTATAGACACTTAAATAGTCATACACGCACATATGCTATACAAAATTCACACAGCACAGCACTGATAAACAATATAGTGCGTAAAAAAAATAAAACTACATTGGATATATCTAATGGGTTTTTCTGCCAGAATTTAGCACATGATAGTAGGGACCCGAGTGCATTTTCATTTGGCTCTCAGAAACGCTTTTGTCGTTTACCCCAAGGCTATAAAAATAGCCCAGGACTGTTTTCAGCCCGTGTGACATCAATTTTGCACGAGCTTGATTCCGATGCATTGTCCTATGTGGATGATATCTATCTCACTGACAACGCCCTCGACATTCATCTTGCGAGGGTCGATCGGATCATTTTGGGATTTGCAGACTTCGGTTATAAATTTAATTTTAAGAAAAGCAAGATAGCCTTTCTTAGTGTATTGTTCCTGGGATATGAGCTATCAAACGAGGGGAAGAGCCTGGCACCGCACTTCCTAGAAAAGTGTGCTCAACTACAGCCTCTGAACACACTTAAGAAATTACAGTCATTACTGGGTTTCTTTAATTTTGGCAGAACATACATTCCAGATTATGCAGAACGCATCAGACCTCTTTATGAATTAATTCAGCCCAACTTTTCTAGCAGACGATGGACGATTGAACACACACACATCCTTAGGGACATACAACGGGACATGCTAGAAGCTAGGCACTTATACACACGTGACAAAACAAATTTGGTCGTCAGAATAATTGCTGGTGCCTATGGATTTACTTATGTCACCTTTAATGAAGGTGACACTGTGCCGATAGCATATAAATCACATTTATACTCAAATGCTGAAAAACCTTTTGCACCTACAGAAAAGATTCTGACAGCAGTTCAGATGGGCGTCACAAAAGAGAGGCCACTTGCCCAGGGGAAAGGCAATATTGTTGTCTCCCCGGTGCCGGCCTTAGAGGCTGTCACTAAAGCAAGTGTTCCAAACGCTAAGGCATTACATCCACGCTGGATTCAATGGGCAACGTCTCTGACCGCCACTGATGTTGATTATGTGTTTGACCCCAGGCTTCAGACACAAGAATTTCTCCAGTATGAACAGGAGTACCCCGCTCCTCTACATATCTTGCCATTGGACAGTTATAATACTATCATTTATACCGACGGATCGGCACAACCGGTTGTAGGTACTAAACATCAATACTCGGCAGCTGGCGCAGCCGTGTGCGGGATAATGGAAGACGGAGTTTTCCATCCTCACAATACCTACATTCAGACCTTAGGGGACTGCACAGCCCAGTTGGCCGAGCTTAAGGCTCTTCTTCTAGCGCTCAAACATTCTGAGCCAGGAACACAGACTTTGATAGTCTGTGATTCATATTACTGCGTCCAGTCATACAATGAATATCTCAATCATTGGAAACTGAACGGGTTTAGAGATTCTAAAGGGAACACCATTAAACACAAAATTCTGTGGGGAAGGGTGGCTGATCTTAAGGATAAGCTACCAAGTGTCCATGTAGTACATACATTAGGACACCAACGTGTAGGAATACACGTTGCCGGCAATGCATTGGCTGATGAAGCAGCCAAAGCATCAGTAGCTATGGCTCTGTGGCTGCAGTGACTCGTTCTGGGACGAGGTTGGATAATGAAATACTGGTTGCCGTTAAAGCTTCAGCTGCAGACAAGACCCTTCCGAAAGGATACCCTACGAACTATACTTACCATATCAGTGCACAGAATGTTGCTTATGCAACGATTCCTGGAGTTGGTGATCGAGTAATCCCCAATGAAGGCCAGAGATTAGAGCTGATTACAGCCGCACACGAGGGTGTCGCTTCTGCACATGCTGGTATACAGGCCACTATAACAATTTTACAACAACGATACTGGTGGCCTGGTCTATGCAGACGGACTAAACAGTATGTCCTTTGCTGTGACATTTGTCAGCAGATTAAGGGCTCAAATATCAAACGCCCTCTGCAGACATCCCTCTTAGTGTCGGACAAGCCACTCCAATGTGTGTACCTGGACCATTGTGGTCCCTTACAGCCTGATGGTGCATACAAATAAATTTTAGTGGCTGTGGATTCCTGTTCTAGATTCCTGTGGGTATGGCCACAGCGGTCGGCTGACGCCCGGACTGTTATAAAAGATTTGCTGATCTTTATCGGTACATATGCGGTTGCAGCATTCCATTCGGACCAGGGCCCTGCATTGGCCTTTAAAGCTTTCAGGGACACCATGAGAACGATGGGTGTTGAACTCCATTACTCCTCACCATACCATCCCAAGGGAAATTCGGTAGTGGAGAGGCGGAATCGTGATCTAAAGCAGTCCTTAACAGCTCGAGTATTACGTTCAGGCCGCAGTTGGTTACATCACTTATATGGGGTCCAGAGAGCACTGAATAATCTGCCAAGACGGTCCTTGGGGGAAAAGTCTCCATATGAGGTTCTCTTTGGGATACCTATGTATGTCCCTGATGCCCCTGGTATGGTGGCAGCAGAAACACCATTTGACATAAAAGAATGTCTCACTGTTTTACAGGAGCTTCAACAATTTTGTGATGATAAATCATCTGCAAGTGCTGCCACCTTAGGAATAAGGGAATTGGCGAAAACTTTGACTGGCTGGATTCCTAATGTTGGGGATCTGGTTCGTGAGAAGATCGCTGTGAAAAAAAGAGTTTGGTCCATCATACAGAGCACCTGTACCGGTCTTGGGGATAAAAGGAACCAGGACTGTCGTCCTTCCACCATTGTCTGGTTCTAAATCGAACAAAATCATCTCCATTGATGACATCAAATTACAACATTTGGCCGATTCTTCACAGTAGACCAGGAGGTCCCTTGGGTAGTTCTCGATCCCCTCTCACTACCTATCAGGACATCCATCTACATAGTAGGATGAATATCACTACTACTGACTATGCAACTATGTCAACTGCTGTTCCAGACACTTCCTCGACCATGGGGAGGGCAGAAAATGAACTTTTGTTGGTTCCAGTAACAACTTCGGTGACCACCCCGCTTCAGGATTTGGCTGTAATTTACACGAACACTTCCACGACTAATGACGTTGTCTATGAAGAACCTCCACGAACGGTGGATCAGAATTCAGCGGGTCCTGTGTTTGCAGAGACTTCCTCTGGCTATTTCATTGACATTGATGATTTTTCTTCGGATTCATCCTCAGCTGTGACTGACAAACCTTTGAAAAGTAGTAAGCTGTATCGATGGCTTAAAAATAACTATTTGATTTACCCATGGAACTATCTATGGTTCTGTTTGACATTTATTGCATTATTTTTATGGATTGGTTTTGTGACTGTTTTCTTTTTACTGATTAATGGTCACTATATTGCTGATCGCTCCTCTGTGGAGCCTGTTGATGAATTTTTAGCACCACATCATTCTTCACATAAGGTCTGACGTGATGTGTCCCATGTCAATATTACAGCTATACCAATTATTGATGGGATTGTGTGGGACAAAGTTCCATTCGATATATACGGGCCTACAGAGATAATTCAAATACCATACGTGTTCAAAATTTCAATGTCTGATGTTATTACACCTAATGTTGTCTCTGATGATTGGGATGTCCAAACAGTTGATTCAATGCTAGCTGAAATGAAGGACTATTCCGCTTTTGGAAGTGATGATGTATATGATTATACAATGAATTATGGGGAAATGTTCTGCTATAACAATTGGGGACATCACTACTTACACCGTGCAACTAGATATAGGCCTCTCTTGAACTACACACTGTGGGAACACTGTTCAACACCACAGGTAGGGAGTCCAAAATATTACAGCGATAAATTTACATACTTTTCCGGGCATGATACAAAAAAAGCAGAGTCGTATTTTTTTAAAATACCTCCAGCACAAATTAGAAAATATTTGCTAACAGATACAAAACTGATTTATTCAGATCCCTTTGTTTCCCGGCTCTCGCTTGAGGGTTACGAATATTGGAAAAACACTATTGATTTGAAAAGTGTATGGGGAACACAAGATTGGCAGATACAGGGTAAGGACGCTTTGTTTCGGGCATGCCTGATTCCTGTGCAAATGATTTTCTTAAATGACACTATTGAGCAGACATCCTGTCTGGGGTTAGCAAAAATTAAAGACCTGAACACGCCCAGTATCCCTACTCCGACAAAATTTAGAGATTGGCAACACTTTCTTAATGTCTCAGAAGACAGGCTAGATGCAATGGTTAAGGCTGGTACCTATAATTCTTCACTTTCCCATCCCCGCGGGTGGTTGGTTTGGCCCTCCGACACTGATGAGTGTCAAAAGCGTTTCTTAAACTCTTCAGGGGTTTTTTCCATTCACAGGCCTGACCCTCGCTTTCTATCAGGTCAAAATACAGGTATCATTAGAACATACATTGTGGGTAAGCTGTGCCAGCAATGGGTGCAGAAAAACACGTTAACAGCTCTTAAGCAACACCTGAGCACTCTTTCTGACAGTATAGACTTACAGGATTTCCTGTTAGGTCCTAGGAAACAACGCTCGAAACGGTTTTTATATGCTATGTATAATGAAATTTGGAAACTTTCCCAGATTGAGGCTGCTGCACGTTTAAGGCAACTAGATAAGGAGAATTTGGAAAAAACATTAGCTGTTGTCGACAATGGCATGAACACGCTGTCCAACAGGATTTATTCACTATCAAATATAGTGTCATCTGCTATTGATATCACTCAGACTGACTTGTCCCGGTTATTTCATGGGCAAACACAGCTACGTTCCATCATGCAGCTGGGTTGAACATTATAGACACTGAAAAGTGGCCACATTCCATGGAAGTACATTAATGGGAGTGAACTATTAGCTGCTTTTATTTTTTCCAGGGAACAAGAGACAATGGCTAAAAGGGAGGCACGTTTCACCCTGCTTCAAGTAGAGAAATTAGATAAGTTGCCCTTCACGGTAGCAGAGAGTCCTTCAACTATTTGGCTCTTGCACAGCATTATTAATTTACAGATTTCAACTTTTCGTTTCTCGAGCTGCCTGAAACATCTTGCGGTGGGACGATATGAGCAGCTAGGAGATATGTAAAGAAATGGCTCCCTGTTGCAGTTACCCCCCACTTTTTGCCTGATACTGATGCTGACTTGACTGAGAAGTGTGCTGGGACCCTGCTAACCAGGCCCCAGCACCAGTGTTCTTTCACCTAAAATGTACCATTGTTTCCACAATTGGCACAACCCTGGCACCTAAGTAAGTCCCTTGTAACTAGTACCCCTGGTACCAAGGGCCCTGATGCCAGGCAAGGTCTCTAAGGGCTGCAGCATGTCTTATGCCACCCTAGGGACCCCTCACTCAGCACAGACACACTGCTTGCCAGCTTGTGTGTGCTGGTGGGGAGAAAATGACTAAGTCGACATGGCACTCCCCTCAGGGTGCCATGCCAACCTCACACTGCCTGTGGCATAGGTAAGTCACCCCTCTAGCAGGCCTTACAGCCCTAAGGCAGGGTGCACTATACCACAGGTGAGGGCATAGGTGCATGAGCACTATGCCCCTACAGTGTCTAAGCAAAACCGTAGACATTGTAAGTGCAGGGTAGCCATAAGAGTATATGGGCTGGGAGTCTGTCAAAAATGACAGCTCCATAATGGCTACACTGAAAACTGGGAAGTTTGGTATCAAACTTCTCAGAATAATAAACCCACACTGATGCCATTGTTGGATTTATTAAAAAATGCACACAGAGGGCATCTTAGAGATGCCCCCTATATTTTACCCAATTGTTCAGCGCAGGACTGACTGGTCTTTGCCAGCCTGCTGCTGAGAGACGAGTTTCTGACCCCATGCGGTGAGAGCCTTTGTGCTCTCTGAGGACAGAAACAAAGCCTGCTCTGGGTGGAGGTGCTTCACACCTCCCCCCTGCAGGAACTGTAACACCTAGCAGTGAGCTTCAAAGGCTCAAGCTTCGTGTTACAATGCCCCAGGGCACTCCAGCTAGTGGAGATGCCCGCCCCCTGGACCCAGCCCCCACTTTTGGCGGCAAGTCCAGGAGAGATAATGAGAAAAACAAGGAGGAGTCACTGGCCAGTCGGGACAGCCCCTAAGGTGTCCTGAGCTGAGGTGACTCTGACTTTTAGAAATCCTCCATCTTGCAGATGGAGGATTCCCCCAATAGGATTAGGGATGTGCCCCCCTCCCCTCAGGGAGGAGGCACAAAGAGGGTGTACCCACCCTCAGGGCTAGTAGCCATTGGCTACTAACCCCCCAGACCTAAACACGCCCTTAAATTTAGTATTTAAGAGCTCCCCTGAACCTAGGAAACTAGATTCCTGCAACTTACAAGAAGAAGAGGACTGCTGAGCTGAAAACCCCTGCAGAAGAAGAAAGAAGACACCAACTGCTTTGGCCCCAGTCCTACCGGCCTGTCTCCTGCCTTCCAAAGAAACCTGCTCCAGGGACGCTTTCCCCAGGACCAGCGACCTCTGAATCCTCAGAGGACTGCCCTGCTTCAAGAAAGACTAGAAACTCCTGAGGACAGCGGCCCTGTTCCAAAAAGACTGCAACTTTGTTTCAGAGGAGCAGATTTAAAGACCCCTGCAATCCCCGCAAGAAGCGTGAGACTTGCAACACTGCACCCGGCGACCCCGACTCGACTGGTGAAGAAACAACGCTACAGGGAGGACCCTCCGGTGACTCCAAGACTGTGAGTAACCAAAGTTGTCCCCCGTGAGCCCCCACAGCGACGCCTGCAGAGGGAATCTCGAGGCTCCCCCTGACCGCGACTGCCTGACTCTAAAATCCCGACGGCTGGAAAAGACCCTGCACCCGCAGCCCCCAGCACCTGAAGGATCGGAACTCCAGTGCAGAAGTGACCCCCAGGAGGCCCTCTCCCTTGCCCAGGTGGTGGCTACCCCGAGAAGCCCCCCCCCTTGCCTGCCTGCACCGCTGAAGAGACCCCTTGGTCTCCCATTGACTCCCATTGGAAACCCGACGCTTGTTTGCACACTGCACCCGGCCGCCCCGCGCTGCTGAGGGTGTACTTTTTGTGTGGACTTGTGTCCCCCCGGTGCCCTACAAAACCCCCCTGGTCTGCCCTCCGAAGACGCGGGTACTTACCTGCTGGCAGACCGGAACCGGGGCACCCTCTTCTCTCCATTGAAGCCTATGCGTTTTGGGCACCTCTTTGACCTCTGCACCTGACCGGCCCTGAGCTGCTGGTGTGGTAACTTTGGGGTTGCTCTGAACCTCCAACGGTGGGCTACCTTGGACCCAAATCTGAACCCTGTAGGTGGGTTACTTACCTGCAAGAACTAACAATACTTTACCTCCCCCAGGAACTGTGAAAATTACACTGCGTCCACTTATAAAACAGCTAAATGTGTTTTATGTAAAAAGTATATATGCTATTGTAATTATTCAAAGTTCCTAAAGTACTTACCTGCAATACCTTTCAAATGAGATATTACATGTAGAATTTGAACCTGTGGTTCTTAAAATAAACTAAGAAAATATATTTTTCTATACAAAAACCTATTGGCTGGAATTGTCTCTGAGTGTGTGTTCCTCATTTATTGCCTGTGTATGTACAACAAATGCTTAACACTACTCCTTTGATAAGCCTACTGCTCGACCAAACTACCACAAAATAGAGCATTAGTATTATCTCTTTTTACCACTATCTTACCTCTAAGGGGAACCCTTGGACTCTGTGCATACTATTCCTTACTTTGAAATAGTGCATACAGAGCCAACTTCCTACTAGATAGCTTTATTAAGGAAGAGTGGGATTTGCCCTTTGACTATAAATGTCTGAACGGCAAACAGGAGGTCTTTCTTAGCGGAAGTGAATGTGAGACTGCTGTTCGTCATTCTATGATATGCAAACAGGTGTCTCTTCACGGTCTTTGCAATGCAGGGGTCGCGAACTTGGCCTGTTTTCTGAAGGGTACTCCCGTCCCCTTGATTCGGCCAGTGTTTCATGTACTTTCCAATGGAAGTTATGTTCTACTGAACGATGAAAGCTGTTGCGGCTTGCGACCTGGAATTGCCTACGCAATCTCAGTCATGAAGGTCGTTACGTATTGTGGACATGTTTTGTTTCCCCCCACACGAGAGATACAAGTATCTGAAATGTGGCCCCACATAGATACTATTAATATGAACTATGACAAGTTGAGTAGACTAAAGGCGCTATTGTTTCAGAAACAGGTCGCCTTGTCATCCGCAAAAGAGACGTATGCTCTCCAGATTGCGAGATCATCAGCTGAGATACAATCACTTTTAAATACCGATTTCCCCAAACACTTTGGAGAGTTGGTATCCAGAATATTCAATGCTTCAAGCACCACTGGGATTGTTCATTTCTTTAAGGCTGTCTGGTCTGGTTTTGTGTCCATCTTCCAGACTGTCTTTGGAGTCATCCCATCAGCCATCCATTCTCTTTTTTCAAATGTGTTTGGTGGCTTTCCAATTATTTTGGCGTTGATTGGCAGACTACTACTACTATTTCTTCTGATTCGCGGTGGTTGTTTCCTTCCAGCAAAGCAGAGCAATGGAGCCGCTCCCGCCAACTCCACTATGCCGTGAGCGCATGGTTCGGATCTTCGGTACACCTTTGCTTGTGGAACTGGAGCTTGACTCGTCGTTGTCATTCCGGCCACTTCTCTGCTGTGTTCAACTGGTCTTCCGCTGCATATGGTGTCTCTTTGAGCATCTGCCTATGGTCTGTCTTGCTGTTGCACCGACATCTCCTGTGGACCACGAACTGCTGATGTCCCCGATGAGGGTTCATTCACGGTCATGCCCCTTGAGACTGAGGTTGCTCCGCGAGGCCACCTATGAGCCTTCCGTTATAAGATCTAACATGGATGAGGACACTGCAGCAAGTATCGATGCACCGATGAATATGGCTCACTTCTGCTCTGTGGATCTGTTTGTCCGCCCAGCACTAGACTTCACTTCGGACGATGTTGACTCATTTTTGAGGTCCTTAACTGGTGACTTCGATGACATTCTTCAAGATCGTGTGTATAACACATGATTTGATGAATTTGCTTACCATTCCCGATTCCAAATTATGCAATTATAGTAGACGTTTGCTGTACTTGTCATGGTTGATATTACCATCTCTGTATGTGTTTTTAGACAGATTTGTTTTAATGTGTTTTCACCCACAACGATTTTTTATTATTAGCTTTTTATTAGCTTTTTTTTGCCTTTGGCTTTTTTAGTTCAGAAGCAGCTTTTTTAGCGTTTGAGTTCCTGTACCTTCATCATACCTGTTACGGCAATGGGGAGGGTGTAGTGAATCCTAGTTTGTTTTAATGGGATAACAGGAGTTAGCTTAGCCGTAGGCTTGTAAACTCGTGCCCCTGTCACCTAGTGACTTTTAACCTACTTAGCTTTCTCTGTCTTAGGTCATTTAATTATTTATTTCCTCTAAGATGGCTGCCTTGTTTATAGTTAGGCCACTTGTTATGTGTTTTATTATCAGTGTCACTGTGCCAAGGCGTCAAGATCAAGCACAAAAGACAAACAAACAGTATGTGTTCACACTTAGGGATTTTCCCTCTCTATATTTTCGAGGGATTGTTGATATTAATTGCCGTCCCAAGGATGCCTGCTATCTATTGTTTTGAAATACACCTACATCAGGGGACCTTGTAGATCTGTATAAATACATCACACTTCAGACAGATAATCAGAAGGATTCCGACCAGAGGGCATCGCCACCATCGCTGTAACTGATGCTGCAGTCGTCTTGCCGCTGACCCAGTCTTCGTGTTCCTACGGAGTCTGAGATAGAGACCTCATTCCAAGGTAACGAGGGTTGGGGACTCCTCTCATGGACATGGCTTTGGCAGATTAGGTTTATCAAACCCAGCTCTCCTGTAGGTAGGAGGTTAGGCCTATTCTCATTAGGGTATTAGGGCATATTCCATCTCATTCATACATATATATATATATTTCTTTCACCTAGTGCAAAAATGGTGGGGATCTTTATAACCATGACTCTCCTCTTCACAATACTGTTGCTTGGTATATTCATTATCCTAATCATTGCAGTTCATGCAACTTATCGCAAATGGCAGTTATGTTAAATAAAAACTATTATAACTTCACTGCATCTGTGTTATTGCCTTTGTTTGTATGAGACATAATACATCTGTGAGAAAAGGGTAATTTCCGTTTAACCACGACAACCCTGAGATATCTTACTTTGAGTCCATGCGTAAGCGACTGCTACAAATCACCTTTTACTATTGTGTTTCTGGTGAGGTACTGCTAGTAAGCCGGTAAGGTTTGGATAACAGTTACAACTAGTTGTAGGAAGAGACCTAGTCACCTACAAACGAAAGTGCTGTCATCCTGGGACCAGCAGTCTTGCTCAGAGCAAGAGTCCAAACTACGACAGTATTGTCAAACAAGAATATTACTTTGAAAACTGTTTAATCTAAATAACATAAGCATGTGTCGACAGGCCATGTTTAAATCCAAAGGACCCTTTTTTAAGTGCTTGTTTTGTGAATTTTTTTAATGTTGAGGGGGTGGGAATAATGGTCTGTGTGATGGAGCCATATCTGAACTTGATTTCAATCGTCATTGTAATTGCTTTCTATGACTTGTGGTGTAATGATTTTATGTAATCTCACATGAATAAATTTAATAATAACAACATACATTTAGGTGACAATTTGTTGAAATATACTAGTAGGGCAGATAGGTAATATTGCTGCCTGACCTGGCTTTGGCTGCTTTTACAACACAAAAAGATGATGGACGGAGTGCTGAACAGTGCAAACACTCACCCCCAGTCACAGATCTGGGTTTAATCCATCGTTCTTTTGCTCATCATGCCACCCCAGTTTGGACCCAGCAATATGCAAATCAGTCTTGACCCTGTTCCTCATGTGAACAGTCCAGCCCGAACTGCCAAGCCATGTCTTCCCTGGACCGGAAACAAGCATCCTGGGACCGGTTTCAGGGTTTCACCCTTCATCAGCCAGGCTAGCTTGAATCCAGTGGCACAGTGAGCAAGGGACCCACGTCTGGGCATACCCTTCCCACTTGGGGCAACTTTAGCAACACAAAAGGATAATGGACGGAGTGTTGAACAATGCAAACACTCACCCCCAGTCACAGATCTGGGTTTAATCCATTGTTCTTTTGCTCACCATGCCACCCCAGTTTGGACCCAGCAATATGCAAATCAGTCTTGACCCTGTTCCTCATGGGAACAGTCCAGCCCGAACTGCCAAGCCAGGTCCTCCCTGGACTGGAAACAAGCATCCTGGGACCGGTTTCAGGATTTCACCCTTCATCAGACAGGCTAGCTTGAATCCAATGTCACCGTGTGTGTGTGTGTGTATATATATATATGTATATATATAGTCACTGAAAAAAACAAAGGTTACAGGGACATTATAGTTAGGAAATAGAATTTAAAAAAACAGAAATTCACTGAAAAAAACCCAAAGGTTACAGGGACGTTATTTTTAGGCTCACATTTTAAGCGTACTGCGCTGTCTCTTCTCAACTCTGAAATATATCCCAAACCAATCAGACCAATTAATAATTAAAGATTAGATGAGTTTGACATGGTCTATCCAGCAGCAAAACCAATATCTTTAACTTAAATGACTCCGATTTTTTTTTAAATACATTCCAACACTCAAGAAATTAGTATTATGCTGGCTCATAAGACCTAAGCCAATGATCAAAACTACTAACAAACTGTACAATCAAGAATTAGACGAAGTCAAGAGAAAGTATGGAAACATGAAATGTACATGGAGTACCTAATTGCCAAAAATCAATAAGGCCAACTCTGAGGCAAATAGGCTAGCATAAGAGGTGCAATTCTCCAAAAGCCTCATTGAGGCACCAAGACCAATTAAAGAAATTGTCAGTATCACCCAATAACTATCTTATCCTAAAGTACTGAAAAACAGATCTTGGAGTACTTTGAAACTAAAATCTTAACCAGATAAGTCTCAATTGCAAGTAACCGTACACACACCCCTTTATGATGGCCCCAACATGAACCACCTCAGTCACTAATGACTACCTTCAATCCTCTGACAGAAGAGGATGTTTTCAGCTTAGCCCAAATAACAAAAGCCTCTAAATTGCCAATAGACCGATGCACAGTAGCTTGTCTGAAGAAACTTCTTCCTAATCTCAGCTGGCATAGGGATTCAAGTGTTATTAAAGCCTTCATACTCAGTGGCAAGGTATCCGGGTCCAATTAATATTGTGATCGTTGCCTCACTCTTAATAAAATACAATTAAAAAAAGTATAGCCTCAGATCTTGTCTAATTAAAGGCCAATGGCCACCTTTTCTTGTGGAATTAAAATCCTGGAAAGAGAAATAGTTTTGAAGAATGTAGGAAAGAAAATAACATCATGCATGATTTCTATAAGGCACTGCAACAGCTCTGAGCACCACTGAGGAGAATCTACTTCTCACCTTTGATGAAGGCCAACAAGCTGCTTTAGTACTCCCTGATCTTTTAGCAGTTTATGGTGTGGATGACCACAACGATTTTGTTAAAGCGACTTAAAGAATTGACCAGGGCTTCTGGAATGCTGCTCTTTAACATCTATATGCTTGCATTATAACAAAGGTCTTAAACAGCACACTAGGTGCACTGCCAGATGAATGTGGCTGGCACCCAGATCCACACCTGCCTGGAGAGCAGTCTGTAACAGATGGATAATGTTTCAGAGTGCCTTCTCCATAACATATCAATGGATGAGCAAACGCCTCCTCTCTTTAACTGAAGTCCTGAGCAGAAATCATTATCCTGGTTACAGACAACTCCTCCAGTCCACTCTGCTTCGTCAGGCCTACAAACCTAGTACCTCCTCTGACCTTGTCCAACCCTATCATAGCAATTGAGGAAGCATTTTGGAATTAGTTCTCAACTTCACCCCATAAATCAATGCTTTTGTCATGAGCATTAACTTTCAACTTCAACTCTTATAGAAAGACCTTCCAGACAGCTGACTCAAGCTGTGGTTATGGTTTGCCTGGGAACTGTAATTCCACATTGGCCTCCCACAACACCTCATTACCTGGTTACAAGGATTGTAGAACTAAGCACCCCAAATGTGCATACGTTTGCATTTGGGATCACGTCATGCTGGTACCAAAAACTTTATTGGCTGCTAGTAAGATACAGAATCAAATGTAGAACCTCTGCGTTATGCATAAAGCGTAATGACACAAGAGCCTAAGCTACCTGCAAAACCTGGCTCCACGTTACATCCCAACCATAAGCTTAAGAGCATCTTCCACTTATCTAATCCAACAGGGAACCTTCAAACGACTCAAACATGAAAGCAGATCCCTGGTGTACAAGACCAGAAACTTAGGAACTCCATCTGTCCACAGCTTTGCTTCACAGAAAATGGACTTCAATTTAGAAAATATGCCCAGTTATGGTGTCAACTGGGTATCTACCTCACCAAGGGGAATAACCGAAGAATGGTGGTTTCTGGGAAAATTTGGCATAAATGTGGTAGCTTCCAGCTGCTCTATTTCCTTCCTGTCCATGCGGTCTATGTTTTTCTCTAGTGCTCTGATGTGACCACGGCAATGTGTAGTGAATCCTAGTTGTTTTAATGGGACACAGGAGTTAGCTTAGCCTTTGTCTTGCAGACTCGTGCCCCCGTCAGCTAGTTTTAGCATATTTATTTAATTAAATTGTTTAAGATGGCTGTTTTTTTTAAGTCCTATGTTTTAGTTTCCTGTTATCAGTGCCACTGCGCTAAGGCGTCAATATCAAGCAACAAAGATAAACAAACTGTAGGTGTTCACATTAGGTACTTTCCCTCTTCACACTTTCAAGGGAATTGTTTATATCAATTATCGTCCCAAGCATGTCTTATCTATTGTTTGGGAACAGACCTACGTCAGGGGTCCAAGCAGATCTATATATATATATATATATATATATATATATATATATACTCACTCCTCACTTACACAGATAGTCAGAGGGATTCCGACCAGATGCCATCGCCGCTATCGATGCTGCGCGTCGCCTTGACGCTGACCCAGTCTTCGTGTCCCTACAGAGTCTGAGCTAGAAATCTAATTCCAAGGTAACAAGGGTTGGGGGGCTCTTCTCTTAGACATGGCATTGGCAGGGTTGGGGGGGCTCTTCTCTTGGACATGGCATTGGCAGATTAGGTTTAACACACCTAGCTCTCTTTAAGTTAGAGATTAGGTTCACCTCATTAGGGTATTGAGACATATTATACTTTGTCATTTCATGATATTGCAAGATGGTGGGGGTCTTTGTATTAATGACTTTTGTCTTTACCATTCTGTTTCTTGCACTGTTCATTATCCTAATCATTGCAGCCTGTGCAACTTATCGCAGATTGCAGTTTTGTTAAATAAAACCTATAGAAACTTTACTGCATCTTCTTCATTGCCTGTGTTTGATTGAGACATAGTTTTTACGTGAGAAAGGGGTCATCTCTGTTTAACCACGACACTCCCTGAGATGTCATACTCTTGAATCCATGTGTAAAAGCTGCCACAAAGCACCAGTACTCTTGCCTAGAGGAAGAGTCCAACTACGACATGGCACCACCACTGATGGTGTTTAGGCACTAATTTACGGAGACCCCGATTATCACTGTCTCACATACTTCAAGTATCCTAAGTACCATTATACAGAGACGTACGTGGTCTTAGGGAAGATCCTCCTCAGCTGAACAGGGACCACCTAATTAGGCTGTGGGTTGTTCGAGCTCGAACTGTTAAAAGGACTATGCTCCCCATTTTGTGTTCCATCTCTTATACCCATTATACAATATGGCCAACACCATAGACATTCCTGAAAATGCTAGACAAGCACTAACTCTACACCTAGTAGTGAATTGTTTAAGAGAAGAGGGTGGGGATGTTACATTTATAGTGGCAGCTAATGAAGCCTACCCAACAGAAACATTTTATTCCTGGGTACACTTTCCCAAGGAAGACAACACTACATTCACATTCCACACATACAGAATTGCAAATGTACCAATACGGTACCAAGCATGCCAGTATCATGAAATACCGCTCACTTATCAGGAGCATCAGAACTGGTTTGAAGGTGCCCTACCACATGTAATACAACCTGTGAGATTAGGTCCCTTAGGTAATGATGGACCAATGTGGCCTATGTTTGCCACATACACACCTCACCTAGGTATACAAAACATGCAGGCAGCAGACCTGCAAAACTTATATCTTGAACTAGTAACACTCAACAGACCACTTTTTCAGTTCGTAATGTGAACTTTGAACACTACACCAGCGCATCCAGCACCTGCTGGATATCAATTGGCTACTGGGATTAATCCACAAACAGTACATACTATCATGGGTAAGTTACCCACAGAACAGGAGAAAATACTGTGATGAATAGCCCAAAAAACAAACCAGCTGGAATCTGTGTTTACCCATATGGGACCACAGGAGAAAAATAGAATTCTCACAATGTGTTTGCCCTTCGGGATGGTTCCCTCGGTGGATTACTACACCACATGGGGTACTGTCTTCGCTGCAATTTATACTACCACACATGGTACCCTGACACTTGCCAATTTACCAGAAGTGTTAAAACAAATAGAGAATGAGCACGGATTTGAGGATGAAATTAATGTTTAATTTTGACGCAGTCTCCTCAATAATACTCAGTAATATCAAAGGGGAAGCGCTAGTACTGGCTATACGCCAGCGTCTCCGAGGGACTCCACATTTGGACCTGGAGAAAGAGCTACTGAAAATTATTTCCAACAGTATAGGACGGGATATTTTGGGAGCCAAGCCGAAGAAGCTTGAACTACAAAGTACCACCCCTAGGGAAGGTACACAACAAGCACAGGATGGTTCTAAGAAGCACTGGAATAAGCAAAAACAATTTAAAGATAGATGAAAACAGAGAGCTGATTCTCTCACATCCGGAGAACTCAGAAGCAGGTATACTCTCAGAAATAGAGAAAATATAAAAGCTCCTGACGGATATGATTCACGTCCCTCTCGTTCCTCTCAGGGCGCACCGGATAGACTTAGCGAGAGAGGGAGCCGTCCTGATCGATGTCCTGAATACGTGAAACAGAAGAAAGACACCACAGTCTACAGACAAGGAGATAAGTCCCAACAACAAAAGCCATAGTTTAAAAAGAAAAAAGTGGCAGCACTGTCAGTTAAAAATGCCAGTACACTTGAGAACATTGCTGAAGAATAAGACGTGGGCAATGACACTGTTAGACAGCGCAGCAGAGGTCACTATATGTCGCCAGAGTCTGAAAGATCATCTGGATGCGAAAGCAACTAGCAATTTCATTGCAGTTGAGACTGCAGATGGCCGCGTTCTCCCACCCAACAGGGTTTATGACTTAAATATCCAAAGTGAGGGAGACGTGAGGGAGATTGGTGAGATATTTTGGGAGGACCTTAGTTTTGATATCCTGCTGGCTGAAAGGGACTGACCACCGAGCACGTCCGTAAGCTCCCACATGGGGAAGATGTCTTTTTGCCTTCTTTCTCTGATCTTGTTCCAGAAGCAGTAAAAAAAAGACTACTCTGTCAATTGGGCTTTAGCGCAGGCACCTGCGTTGTACCGCAGTCATGTAGGATGGGATAAGGATTCTCATTGTCATGTATTACCTATCAGGTCTACACCACAACCTCAGCCACAATATCCTATTAAGCACGAAGCAAAAGCTCCAGTGAGGGAGATCCTCACTCAGCTCAAGTACCAGGGAGTAATTGAATCCTGTGTCTCTGCAATGAATAACCCGTTATTCCCAGTTGCAAAACCCACACCTTTCCTACAGAATAGTCTTAGATTATAGACATTTAAACAGTCACACACGTAGATATGCTATACAAAATTCACATAGCACAGCACTAATTAACACTACAGTGCATAAAAAATACAAAATAACGTTGGTTATTTCCAACGGGTTCTTCTGCCAGAACTTAGCACACGAAAGTCGGGGCCTAAGTGCATTCTCATTTGGCTCACAAAAACACTTGTGTTGTTTGCCCCAAGGCTACAAGAACAGCCCAGGGCTGTTCTCAGCCCGTGTAACGTCAATATTACATGATATTGATCCCTAGGCGTAGTCCTACGTGGATGACATCTATCTCACAGATGACAACCTCAACATTCATCTTGCCAGGGTCGATCGGATCGTCTTCGGATTCGCAGCCCTTGGCTACAAATCCAATTTTAGAAAAACTAAAATAGCCTTTCTCAGCGTATTGTTCCTGGAACACAAGCTATCGAACGAGGGGAAAAGCCTGGCCCCGCACTTTCCTTAGAAATGTGCACAACTTCACCAACTTAACACTCTCAAGAAACTACAGTCTTTACTTGGTTTCTTCAACTATGGTAGAACTTTCATTCCTGACTACGCACAACGTATCAAGCCACTTTATGACTTAATACGCTCTGATTTTTCTAGCAGACACTGGACAGTTGAACACACATGCATCCTTAGGGAATTGCAACAGGACATGCTAGAAGCAAAACACTTGCACACACATGACAATAAAACAAATTTGGTCATCAGAATAAATGCTGGTGCCATTGGGTTTACTTATGTCACCTTTAACAAAGGCAACACAGTGCCCATAGCATACAAATCTAATTTATACTCAAATGCAGAACTACGTTTTGCACCATAGACAAAAATTCTAACTGCAGTTCAGATGGCTGTCATTAAGGAGAGGCCACTTGCCAACACATTATTGTTGTTACCCCGGTGCCAGCCTTAGAGGCAGTCACCAAAGCAAGCATTCCTAACGCTAAAGCATTACCTCCACACTGGATTCAGTGGGCAACCTCCCTGACTGCTACCGATGTTGACTACATCTTTGATCCAAAACTTCAGACACAAGAATTTCTCCATTACAAACAGGAGTACCCCGCTCCTCTAGATATCTTGCCTCTTGACAGGTACCATACTGTAGTTTACACTGATGGGTCAGCACAACCAGCTGTAGGTACCAAACATCAATATTCAGCCGCTTGCGCAGTCATGAGTGGAGTGATGAAGGATGGAGTTTTCCACCTGCACAATACCTACACGCAGACCATTGAGGACTGCACAGCTCAGCTGGCTGAAATCAAGGCCCTTATTCTAGCGCTAGAACACACAGAGCCAGGATTGCTGACTTTAATTGTCTGTGACTCATACTACTGCGTCCAGTCTTACAATGATTACCTCAATCATTGGAAGCTGAATGGGTTTAGACACTCCAAAGGGAACACCATAAAACACAAAACATTGTGGGGGATCTCAAGGATAAGCTACCTTGTGTCCATGTAGTACATACATTGGGCCACCAACATTTAGGAGTACACGTTATGGGCAATACTTTGGCTGATGAAGCAGCCAAATCGGCAGTAGCTACAGCTTCTGTGGCTGCAGTACCTCGTTCTCAGACGAGATTGGATAATGAAATTCTGACTGCCGTGAAAACTTCAGCTGAAGGCAAGTTTCTCCCAAAAGCACACCCTACAAAATTCTCTTACCACATCAGTGCACAGAATGTTGCCTATGCAACAATTCCTGGCGTTGGAGATCGAGTGATTCCCAACCAAGGCCAGAGATTAGATCTAATAAATGCAGCACATGAGGGTGTTGGTTCTGCTCATGCTGGTATATCAGCCACAGTAACACTCTTACAGAAACGCTTCTGGTGGCTAGGTCTAAACAAACAGACAAAACAGTATGTCCTCTGTTGTGACATTTGCCAGAAAATTAAGGGCTCGAACATCAAACGCTCACTGCAGACATCCCTCTTAGGGGCATATTTATACTCCGTTTGCGCCGAATTAGCGAGGTTTATTTCGACGCAAATTCGGCGCTAAACTAACGCCATATTTATACTTTGGCGTTAGACGCGTCTAGCGCCAAAGTATGAGGAAAGAGCGTCATTTTTTTGCGTGAACGCCTTCCTTGCGTTAATGAGATGCAAGGTAGGCGTTCCCGTCTAAAAAAATGACTGCGCCGCAAATGCGTCGTATTTATACTCCGGGGCAAAAATGACGCCTGGGAGTGGGCGGTGCAAAAAACCCTGCATTTGCGCCGGATTTTAGCGCCTGGGTCAGGGCAGGCGTTAAGGGACCTGTGGGCTCAAAATGAGCCCACAGCTGCCCTCCCATGCCCCCAGGGACCCCCCCTGCCACCCTTGCCCACCCCAGGAGGACACCCAAGGATGGAGGGACCCACCCCAGGGACATTCAGGTAAGTTCAGGTAAGTATAATTTATTTTTTTTTAAATATTTTTTCTTGGCATAGGGGGGCCTGATTTGTGCCCCCCTACATGCCTCAATGCCCAATGACCATGCCCAGGGGACATAAGTCCCCTGGGCATGGCCATTGGGCAAGGGGGCATGACTCCTGTCTTTACTAAGACAGGAGTCATGTAAATGGCGTCTGGGCGTCGTTAAAAATGGCGCAAATCGGGTGGAGGCGATTTTTTGCATCAACCTGACTTGCACCATTTTTAAGACGCCCTAGCGCAATTTTTCCCAACGCCGGCGCTGCCTGGTGTACGTGGTTTTTTTCCACGCACACCAGGCAGCGCCGGTCTGCTTGCGCCGGCTAACGCCATTCAATAAATAAGGCGCCCGCATGGTGCTTCAGAATGGCGTTAGCCGGCGCAAAACTTTTTGACGCTAAACTGCGTTAGCGCAGTTTAGCGTCAAAAAGTATAAATACGGGCCTTAGTGTCCAGCAGGCCACTACAATGTGTGTACCTTGGCTATTGCGGTCCACCCCAACCTGATGGTGCATACAAATACATCTTCGTCGCTGTAAATTCTTGTTCTAGATTCCTGTGGGTATGGCTTCAGCGATCAGCTGACACTCGAACTGTTATAAAAGACTTGCTGATCTTTATCGGTACATATGCGGTTGCAGCAATCCATTCGGACCAGGGCCCTGCATTTCCTCAGACATTCAGGGACACCATGGGGACGATGGGTGTTGAACTCCCTTACTCCTCACCATACCATCCTGAGGGAAATTTGGTTGTGGAGAGGTGGAACCTTGATCTAAAGCAGTCCTTAAAAGCTATAGAGTATTAGGTTATTGATGCAGCTGGCTTCACCTAAATGGGGTTGAGAGAGCACTGAATAATTTGCCAAGACAGTCCTTGGGAGGGACGCACCCCCTATGAAGTTCTCTTTGGGATACCTGTGTATGTCCCAGATCTTGATTGCCCTGGTTTGGTGGCAGCAGACACACCTTTTGACCTAAATGAACGTCTCACTGTCGTATAGGAGCTTCAGCAATTTTGTGATGATAAATCATCCGCCAGTTCTGCCACCTTAGGAATAAGGGGTTTTACCAACAACGTCCACTGGCTGGATTCATAAAGTCAGGGATGTGGTTCGTGAGAAGGTCGCTGTGAAGAAGGAATTCGGTCCATCCTACAGAGCACCTAACCCAGTCCTGGGAATACAAGGTACCAGAACTGTCATCCTACGACTGCTGCCTGGTTCCAAGGGAAATAGATTCATTTCCATTGACGACGTCAAACTTTACCATGTGGCCGATCCTACACAGTAGCCCCAGAGGTCCCTTGGGTAGTTCCCGGTCCCCTCTCACTACGCAACAGGACATACCTCTTCAAAGTAGAAATAACAACATTACTTCGGACTACACAACAATGTCCAACGATGCTACAAATACCTCCTCGATCATGTGGAGGGGGGGGAATGAGCTCTTGCTGATTCCCGTTACCACTTCAATGACAACACCTGTCCAATATTTGGCTGTTTTCTATACCAACACTACACAGACTGATGACACTGTCTACTATGAGCCTCCACGCGAAGTGGATCCATCCACCAGAAATTCACCTGTTCCTGCGTTTGCCTCTGGTTATTTCATCGACACTGATGACTTTTCTTCAGACTCATCCACTCCAGTAATTGAAAATGTTTCAAAGACACGTAAGCTGTATCAATGGCTAAAAAATAAAAATGTAATTCACCTGTGGAACTATGGTTCTGCTTGACATTTTTTGCATTGTTTCTATGGATTGGTTTTGTGACTGTTTTCGTTTTGCTCATAAATGGTCATTACCTTCCTGAACACTCCTCAGTTGAGCTTGTGAATGAAGTCTTAACTCCATATCATTCCTCACGTAAGGTCCAAAGAGACTTGTCCCTTCTGAACATTTCAGCTGTACCAATTCCTGTCGGGATTGTGTGGGACAACTTTCCATTTGATATATACGGGCCTACTGAGGTCTTTCAAATTCCATTTGTATTCAAACTTTCTATGACAGATGTAATTACTCCTGGTGTTGTATCTGATGATTGGGATGTCCTATTAACTGAAAAGAAGGACTACTCGGTATTTGAAAGTGATGATGTATATAGACATACAATGAATTATGGAGAAATGTTCTGTTACAATAACTGGGGAAATTACTACCTGAACCATGCCACTAGACACAGACCGGTACTTAACCACACACAGTGGGAACAGTGTTCAACACCACCTGTGGGGAGCCCAAAACGTTATACATATAAACTCACTTATTTTTCTGGGATTGACATAAAACATCCTGAGTCATAATATTTCAAGTTACCTCCTTCCAAAATTAGGAAAATGTTGCTAACTGATACAAAGCTGATTTATTCAGATTCCTTTGCATCCCGTCTTGCAGTTGAAGATTACAAATACTGGAAGATCACTATTAATTTAAAAAGTGTATGGGGAACACAACATTGGCAAATACAGGGTAGGGAAGCTTTACTCTGTCTGGGGTTAGCAAAAATAAAAGAAATGAACACGCCCAGTATCCCCACACTGGCAAAGTTTAATGATTGGAATTCTTCCTGAATGTCACCAAGGAAGCGCTAGATGCAAAGGTTCAGGCTATTACCTATAACTCTTCACTTTCCAGCCCCAGCGGGTGGTTAATTTGGCCAATAGACACCAATGGATGTAAGGCACGTTTTTTTAATTCCCCAGGGGGTTTCAAGATTAGCAGGCCAGACCCTCACTTTGTCTCGGGTCAACACACGGGTATAGTTACAACATACAGTGTGGGTAAACTGTGTCAACAATAGGTACAGTCAAACACGTTAGCTGCAGTTAAAGAACATCTTAACACTCTTTCTGAGGATATAGACTTGCAGGATTTTTTGTTAGGTCCTAGGAAGACGCGCTGTAAAAGATTCATCTATGCTATGTATAATGAGATCTAGAAGCTTTCTCAGATAGAAGCTGCTGCGCGTTTAAGGCAAATAGATAAGGAAAACTTAGAAAAGGCTTTAGCTGTTGTCAACAATGGCATGAACAGTCTGTCCAACAGGATTTATTCCCCCACCAACATAGTGTCGTCTGCGATTGATATCATTCAGAGAGACATGTCCCTTTTATATCATGGACAAGGTGAGCTGCGTTCAATCATGCAGTTAAGTTGGATGTTACAGACACCTTTAATTTATCCAGGGAACAATGGACAATGGCTATAAGAGAAGCGAGTTTCACCATGCTTCACATAGAAAGGTTGCCTTTTACGATTGCAGAGTGTCCTTCAACAGTATGGCTCCTACATGACATCATTAATCTGACCATTTCCACTTTTTGTTTTTTGAAATGCCTGAAACATCTTGCCGTGGGCAGGTACGAGCGACTAGGCAATAGCTATATTAAAGAAGAGTGGGAGTTGCCCTTTGAATACAAATGTCTGAATGGCAAAACAGAGATCTTTCTCAGCGGAAGCGAATGCGAGACTACTGTTAGTCATTCAATGATCTGCAAGCAGGTGTCCCTTCACGGCCTTTGCAATGCGGGGGTCGCTAATTTGCCCTTTTTTCGAAAGGGTACTCCCGTCCCTTTGAATCAACCAGCATTTCATGTACTTTCAATGGAAGTTATGTGGTGCTGAGCGACCAAAGCTGTTGTGGTATGCGACCAGGAATTGCCTACGCAATTTCAGTTTCTAAGGTCTTTACGTGTTGTGGACATGTTTTATTTCCCCCCACACATTGATACTGCTAATGTAAATTATGACAAGCTGAGCAGACTAAAGGCGCTACTGTTTCAAAAGCAAGTCGCGTTGACAACAGCTAGAGAGACGTATGCTCTGCAGATTGCGAGATCATCAGGTGAGATACAATCCCTATTAAATACCAACTTCCCCAAGCACTTTGGAGATATGGTATCCAGAATATTCAATGCCTTCAGCACTACTGGGATTGTCCACTTCTTTAAGGCTGTTTGGTCAGGATTTGTGTTCATCTTCCAGACTGTCTTCAGAGTCATTCCATCGGCCATCCATTCACTCTTTTCAAGCGTGTTTGGCGGCTTTCCTATAATTATGGCATTGATTGGCGGAATACTACTGCTATTTCTTCTGATTCGCAGTGGTTGTGTCTTTCCAGCTACGCGAAGCAATGGAGCGTCTGCCACCAGCTCAACTGTGCCGTGAACGCATGGTTCAGATCTTCAGGTCTTCCTTGCTGGAGGAATTGGAGCGTGACTGGTCATTGTCATTCCAACCACTCCTATGGTGTGTGCAACCAGTCTTTTGCTGCATGTGGTGCCTCTCAGAACACCTGCCTACAGTGTGTCTTGCTCTAACGCCTGTGCCTCCTGTGGACCAAGCACTGCTGATGTCTCCGATTAGCGTTCATTCACGGTTGTGCCCCTTAAGACTTAGGCTGATTTGCGAGGCCACTTGTGAGCCATCCTTGTTGAACGATTTGGCTCTTTGCATTTTGGAGGATACCACTACAGCAGGTGGACCTGCACAAGAGACTACTACGCACTACTGCTCTGTGGATCCGTCTGCCTTCCTGTGATTGATCTAACATCTGAGGATGGGGCCTCTTTCCTGAGGTCCTTTCCATTCAATGGCTTCGAAGATACTCTTCAAGATCATGACTATTGTTAGAAAATCTAATGATTGGCTCATAATACCAAACCTGAAATTTACATTTATTGCCCTTAGTTTCGCCTTCTGTGCTTGTCATGATCAACATTATATCTCTTTGTATGTTTTTAGCTGTTTTATTTTAACATGTTTTTAAATTGGGTTTTTTATCTAGTTTTTATGCTTTTAGCTTTTAGTTCAGGGCATTTGGATTCATTCACCTTCGGTGGCATCAAGTAATGGCGTCCTACTTGTTACGGCAATGAGGAGGGTGTAGTGAATCCTAGTTTGTTTTAATGGGATACAGGAGTTAGCTTAGCCTTTGGCTTGCAGACTCGTGCCCCTGTCACATAGTGACTTTTACCCTATCTAGCTTGCTCTGTTTTAGCATATTTATTTAATTAAATCTTTTAAGATGGCTGCCTTGTTTTAGTTAAGGCCTATGTTTTATTTTCCTGTTATCAGTGCCACCGCACTAAGGCATCAATATCAAGCAACAAAGATAAATAAACTGTAGGTGTTCACATTAGGTACTTTCCCTCTTCACACTTTCGAGGGAATTGGTTATATCAATTACTGTCCCAAGCATTTCTTGTTATCTATTGTTTGGGAACAGACCTACATCACGGATCCAAGTAGATCTGTATAAATACTCCTAACTTAAACAGATAGTCAGAGGGATTCCGACCAGATGCCATTGCTGCTATCGATGCTGCACGTCGCCTTGACGCTGACCCAGTCTCCATGTCCCTACGGAGTCTGAGCTAGAGACCTTATTCCAAGGTAATGAGGGTTGGGGGGCTCTTCTCTTGGACATGGCAGTGACAGATTAGGTTTAATACACCTAGCTCTCTTTAGGTTAGAGATTAGGTTCACCTCATTAGGGTACTGAGACATATTACACACTTTGTCTTTTCATGAAATTGCAAGATAGTGGGGGTCTTTGTATTAATGACTCTTGTCTTTACTTGTTTTTCTGTTTCTTGCACTGTTCATTATCCTAATCATTGCAGCCCATGCAACTTATTGCAGATTGCAGTTTTGTTAAATAACACCTATTGAAACTTTACTGCATCTTCTTCAATTACTTTGGCAGTAACTGCCCCTACTGCCACGGTGATGGCAGCCAACATGCCGCAGCTGTGGCTACTAGCCGTCTACACGTTTTATGACCATTGATGGAATTCCGCCAGAAGGCTGGCGGAATACCGCCGACGGTCATGGCAGTGGACGGCGGTAAGGCGGTGCTGCTGACAATAGCACTGCCACGCCAGCAAAACACTGCCGACGATATCATGAGCAATGATACGGCCTGGCGGTGTTTTGCTGGCGGACGCTGCTGCTGACAGCAGCGCCGCAGCCCGTCTCCAGCCGGAGGACCCCTGCAATCAAGTAAGTCGGGTGCTCTGACAGGAGAGGGGGGCGGGGGTGTTGTGTGTATGTGGTGGGTGTTGTGTGTATGTTTTGGTATGCATGCATGCGGGTGTGAGTCGTGTTGAATGAGTGCATGAATGACTGATTGTGAGTGTATGTTGTGTGTTGTGAATGCGTGTGTGCGACATTGTATGTTGGTGTGTGTTGCGGTGTGTGGGTATGTATGTGTGCATGCGTGGGTGGTGGTGGGTATGCGTGTGTGCATGTGTGTATATGGGTGTGCGTGTGGGTGTGTACATGTGCGGGGGGAGTGTGGGGGAGACCCCTATCAGTGCCAGGGAAAGAATTCCCTGGCACTGATAGTGCCTACCGCCATGGCTTTCGTGGCGGTAAGATTGGCACAGAAAACATGGTGGTAGGCCGGGTTGTAATCCCGAGGGTGGGATTGTGACGGCTGCTGGGCTGGAGACCGAAATCTCCAGCCCAGCAGCCGTTACCACCCTGGCAGTCGGTGTGTTAAAGTGGCTGTCTGTGATAGTGGTTACCGCCAGGGTCAAAATCCCATTATTTTTTACCACTGGCCTCTTGGCGGTATTAACGCTGCTTTCACACCAACCGCCAGGGTCGTAATGAGGGCCATAGTGTTCACGTGAGAAAGGGGTAATCTCTGTTCAACCACGACACTCCCTGAGATGTCATACTCTTGAGTTCATGAGTGAAGGTTGCCACAAATCATCTTTTACTGTTTGGGTTTTTGGTGAGGTGCTGCTTGTGAGCCGGGAGGGTTTGGGCAACAGTTGCAACTTGTAGGACTGGTGTAGTCTCCTACAAACATAGGTACTGTCATCCTTAAAACCAGCAGTCTTGCCTAGAGCAAGAGTCCAACTACGAGAAATGCAGGGGAATATATACACCTCCTAAATAGATATCTTGTTGCTGGCAAGGCAACAGCAGCCTTGGGATGGGTGCATTGCATCCCACTCCACATGTCCCGCCCACCTAGTGGGTACCGAGTTAAATGCAGTAATACAACCTTCACGACAGAAAGCAATGACTTCTTTCTATTTCATGCACAGATACACTCACTCCCGCTCCTTCTTTGCCCTTAGGTGGCGTGGATTTAACTGTTTTGGTCCAGGGGAATGGCTGGGACCCGGATCTTGTTCGGTAACACGTGGCAGGACATGAATGGGGATGCATCTTTACTGAGGGACTAGGAGGAGGGGTGGGCACTGAAACGGCAGAGCAATACTACTAGGGGGAAGAGGGAAGGGAACGATTCACCACAAGAACATCACTAACTCTCACACTGAGCACATGCAGTGGAAATTACCTTCACACTCCAGAACACCGAAAAGTACTGTATGGTCAGCAGCAGTGCAAGCTTTAAATGCATACACAGCATATATATAGCAGGCAGCTGCAGTGCAAGCAATAGACTCACACATGCAATTCCAACCCCCCACTCCCATCCCCAACATTGTTCATTGGTAAAACATAGGCCTCAGGAAAGTTACATTTCCTTTTAACAAGCACCCTGAATTCTGATTTTGGAGGATCTTAAAGGGAGGTAAAAAAACATGACCAGCCAGAAGGGGAGAGTAAGAGGAATAGGAAATGTTAAGCAGCATACATGGGGCATTGTGTTACCACTGTATATTGAACACAAGGCCCGTAAGATCAGATCTGGGTGTTATGTCCAGGTCTGCAGACCACATCTGGTGTGGAATGTCCTGTTCTGGAGGTTTCATCTGGAGAGCTGTGTTCATTTCTAGAGGCCACATTAGGAGTGTTATGGCCAACTTTGTCAAATTATGTCTAAATCTGGAGGGGGCATATACAGTATTGTGTGAAGTAAGTAAACACATTTGGACTATTGTCTAATTCTCAATGCCTGACCTAAAGTAATACTACTACTTTTACAGGGTGCAGCTGGTGTGTTGTTTTTGTTACTGGTGGACACATGTAAAGTCTGTGTCCACGTCTGAAGACATCCCGTGTTACATTGTTTATAGTTTTAAAAGCCTTATTTAAAGTAGTATCGAGCTCTGGGTGTCTCATGTTAAGGTATATCCAGGTCTGTAGTCCTCATCTAGAGTATCGTATATGGTTCATGAGGGTCTATCTGGCGTCATGTGTCCAGTTCAGAGAACTTTTCTAAAACCCTGGTCACTTTTGCAAGCCTCCTTTGTATTTTACCAAGTTGCTGAGTTGTCATTCAGAGTCACACATTTATAGTTTGGATGTAACACAAAATCTTCTGATTTGTCAGGGATTCTCCGCTGGTGGGGAATGGTTTGACAGAATTCACTCTACCTGAGTGATAATATGGAATAGTTCTGGAGGACATTTGTAAGTCATATTCAAAGTATTTTGGGGCATATTTATTCTCTGTTTGCGCCGGAATTGCGTTGTTTTTTTTTTACGCAATTCCGACGCAAAACGAACTCCATATTTATACTTTGGCATTAGACGCGTCTAGCGCCAAAGTCCATGGAGTTTGCGTCATTTTTTAGCGTGGACACCTACTTTGCGTTAATGAGATGCAAGGTAGGCGTTCCCGTCTAAAAAATTGACTCCGAGGCATGTGCGCCGTATTTACACTCCCGGGCAAAATTCACGCCCGGGAGTGGGCGGGTCAAAAAAAATGACGTATGGCCGCTTTTGCGCCGTTTTTTAGCGCCTGGACAAGGCAGGCGTTAAGGGACCTGTGGGCTCGGAAGGAGCCCAGAGGTGCCCTCCCATGCCCCCAGGGACACCCCCTGTCACCCTTGCCCACCCCAGGAGGACACCCAAGGCTGGAGGGACCCATCCCAGGGACATTAAGGTAAGTTCCGGTAAGTATTATTATTATTTTTTTTTTGTGGCATAGGGGGGCCTGATTTGTGCCCCCCTACATGCCACTATGCCCAATGACCATGCCCAGGGGACAGAAGTACCCTGGGCATGGCCATTGGGCATTGGGCAAGGGGGCATGACTCCTGTCTTTGCTAAGACAGGAGTCATTTCTATGGGGGTTGGGAGTCGAAAAAAATGGCGCAAATCGGGTTGAGGCGAAAAATTTGCCTCAGCCTGACTTGCCCCAATTTTTGGCGCCCAAGCTCCATATCCCCCTACGCCGGCGCTGCCTGGTGTACGTCGTTTTTTTTCACGCACACCAGGCAGCGCCGGCGGCTAACGCCGGCTAACGTCATTGATTAAATACAGCGCCCGCATGGCGCTTCAGAATGGCGTTAGCCGGCGCTAATTTTTTTGACGCAAAACTGCGTTAGCGCAGTTTTGCGTCAAAAAGTATAAATATGGCCCTTTGTTCTGCTGTAGAGCACACATTTGCGGTTTTGGGTCCAGTTTAGGCGAACTCATCCATAGCGTTTGTCTAGTTCTGGCTCCTTCTATGACGCATTACTGCCAGGTCTGGAGGCCTCATCTGGAGTACTGTGTCCATTCATGGGGCCCTCCTGTAGTGTGCTGTTTGCATTGATCTAGACCATGTCCCAGTCCCTTGTTCCTCATCTGTAGTGCCGTGCTTAGTTGTGAATGATTCAGGTGGTGTTTTACCCAGCTCTGGAGATCTTTGCAGTAATCTTTCATTCTAAAAACCTAGTTCGCCCTTCTGTGGTCCGTTCTGCGAGCCACCTCTGTCATTGTGCACATTTCTAAAGCTGTCTCTGATTTATTGTGTCTGGGTCGGTGTAATTGCACTGTTAACAGGAGAATAAGTGAAGACCTGACTAATAAAAAACATAATTAGCATTGATTGTGTAACTGGTGCTTATAGCTTAGCTGACCAACAGGCGGCCTGCACTGTTAAGAAGCCAGGAGGCCGGGGCACTTAGGGCCCAATTACGTGTGGCCCGGTGACACAGACGTGGCTGGTAATGGAAGCTGTTTGCCACATTTTGATGGCAGGTGATGCATTAGGACCACATCCTTGAACCCCCCTGTCCCCTCCAAGCAATTATGATTTGTTAAACTGAATTCGTTAAGTTCACGTACACCATAAGGTTTCTTTGCGCTGTGGGAAAACATCGAAAAATCACGCAAAATGTGTTATGTTAGTGTGAAGCGCTACCTTGGCAATAGAATGTACTGAGGATTCGAGGGAGGACGGTTGGGGATCGAGAGAGAGGAGACAAGAGAGTCACTGGGAAGAGATTGTGATTTATGCTATTCTGGGTGGATGTAATAAAGAAGACGTTAAATAGATGAAAGAGTCTCCGTGTCAAGTGGCGACGAGCTACATCCACCCTTCATCGGACCCACGTGATTTAGGTGAAATCTGAGCGCTGCGCATTTCAGACTGTATTCAGTACTTCAGGACGACAGCTGATTGTAACAGCTGATTGTCAACAACGTGTTTTGTTTTCCGGCACACGCACGCATATTTTGTGAAATTTAAGCGCTGCGCATTTCAGACTGTATTCAGTGCTTCAGGATGACAGCTGATTGTAACAGCTGATTGGAAACAACGTGTTTGGTTTTCCGGCACGCGCACGCATACAGCTGCGTAGGATGGCAGTTGATCGTAACAGCTGAATGTAATGCGTTTTGTTGGAATACACACGCGCACCTCTCTAAGCTGTTTTGGTGGATACAACTGATTGTGAACAAAGTGCATTTCTACAAACCGATACGTGCGCAGAATACAGCTATTTGTGTGTTTCCAGCTTTTGAGAATGACAGCTGAGCAACGTGTTTTTCATCAGGAATAGATGAAGTGCTCTACTGAACACGCACGCACCTCGTACTGTTTTAAACCTTCTACGTCAATTGTCTTCATTTCTGACTGTTGCTGCCATATGCATATTATTATAATTATCACAGTTTCAACAGCATAAACTTACTGTATCCTGGTGAATCCTGCTCCCATTGACATTCATGAAACATAGTTTTTACAGGAAGTTCCTTTACGACAGGAAATGAATATAAACTAGAGTGCTAACATAACAAGAACTTGGGCACATTCAGGAAGTACAACGAAGCATATTCAGGAAGTACAACAAAAGAACCTTTTACCAGAAAGATTTACCTACATTTGATATTCTTGATTATTAACAATGACCCATCAGTCTCTCCTCAGCATGTCTCAGCCTCCACAATTTTTATCTGAACGAGGTGAACCAATTCTACCATGGAAAAAATTGATACATTTATTTGATTCATACTTAATTGGTATTGGTGGAGAGAAATTTTCCCCTGCAAGGAAACAAGGCATTCTATTACACAATTTAGGAGTTGAGGGACGAAATATTTATGACAGCCTTGATTTGATAACTGTTGGTACAGCTGAGGGTGAACCTAGAGATGTTTATGAAATGTCACTTATGATGCTCAAAAAACATTTTGGTGGTCGCATAAATGTTGTCATGGAAAGACACAAGTTTTTTATGAGAGTGCAAGCTAAAGATGAAAGGGTTGGCAATTACATTGCTTCACTCAAGACATTGGCTCAAACATGTGACTTTGCTGAACTCACGGACTCCTTAATACGTGACCAACTGGTGCGTTGTACTAACAATCCCAGGGTCCAAGAAAAACTACTAGCCAAGAACTCAACCTTGCAGGAAGCTCAGATCATCGCTGAGAGCATGGAACATGCCATTTTATGGGCCAAGGAGATGAAGGGCGCAAGTCATGGCATTCATGCTGAATCTGCACTTCCGGGTTCTTCTTGTGATTGTGTTCAGGAATGTGACCTTGTGCAGAAAGTGTCCAGTAAAGGAAAAATTAATAATGGGACTGTAGAGAAAAGCAACGTCAGATGTTACAAGTGTGGCAATGTTGGTCATTTGGCTAATAACCCAAAATGCTTTGCTAGAAATGTAAATTGCAGGAATTGTGGGAAAAGGGGGCATTTAGCGAAAGTTTTCAAAAGTTCAAAAGTGAATATGGTCAGTGAATCAACAAATGAACAACAGATGATTTTGCATGTTGATTATACCAATCAACAGTGCAATGAAAATAAGTTAGTTATGCCAAGGTGTGATATTGGTATTGATGGGAAAACTGTCCCAGTACTTGCTGATTCAGGATCCCCGTTTACGCTAATTGGGGACAAGAATTGGGAAAGGATTTTTGCAGGTGAAAAGATTGAACTAGTTCCACCTGACATCGATCCTATTGGATATGGTGGACAGAAAATTGACCTTATCGGTTACTCTGTGATGACGATAGAATTTAAAGGGCGTGAAACAGTTGGAAAGGTTTACGTAGCAAAATGTGGCAACAATCTGTTGGGGTGGCGCCATCAAAGAGATTTAGGAATTGTTTTGAACCCCAATACTCCTGACCAGGTCCTTCTGTTTCTGTTTTGGGTGATGATGAAGAAATTGTAAGCAATTTCCCAGAGATCTTTAATGATGGGCTTGGACTACTGAAAAACTTCAAACATAAAATCATATTAAAATCTAATGCCAGTCCGGCTTTATTCAAGGTGAGGAAGGTGCCTCATCTGATGTTGCAGCCCTTGCAAGAGGAGCTTGACAGATTACTGGGTTTGGGTGTTATAGAAGAGATTGAAGCCTCAGAGTGGTTAGCACCCATAGTTTTGGTTCCCAAAGATAATGGAAAAAAAATCAGATTATGTGTGGACCTCAGAGGTCTCAATCAATGCATTTGGGTAGACCGCCAGCCGTTGCCTAATATCAATGAGACTTTGACCATGTTAACTGGGGCTAATGTATTCAGTGTTTTGGATCTCTCTGCAGCGTATCATCAGATCCTGCTTGATGAAGATTCAAGACATCTTACTTCTTTTGTTACTCCTTTGGGGGCGTTCAGATATGTTAGAATGCCTTTTGGTTTGGCATCTGCTGCTGCTTGTTTCCAGAAAATTATGAAGGAAGTACTCAAAAATCTTGATTCTGTTTTGTTTTTCCAGGATGACATTCTTGTTTATGGCAAAGACACCGTCACGCATGATACTATGCTTAGAGCTGTTCTTATGAGGTTGAGAGAGAATGGGTTGACTGTAAAGAAGGAGAAATGTAAGTTTAGAGTTGGAACTGTTTCTTTTCTTGGTCACACTATATCTGGAGATGGTATCAAACCGAAGGTAGAGTTAGCGAAATCAATTATGTCAGTACCAATACCAGTAGATAAAGATCAAGTACGATCGTTTCTTGGTCTTGCAGAATACTACTCTAAATTTGTTAAGAATTTTGCGAGTATTGTGCAACCATTAAGAATGATCCTGAAGAAGGGTGTGAAGTATGAGTGGACTCCACAGTGTGAGGAGGCGTTTAATGCAGTAAAAAATGACATAGGAAAGATGCCCACCTTGGGCCATTTTGATGTTAAGTGCAAAACATTTTTATCCACTGATGCTAGCTTGAAAGGCCTTGGTGCAGTTCTCTCGCAACACGTAGATGGAGAAGAAAGAGTAGTGGCGTTTGCGTCACGTTCTCTTAAAAGTCAAGAGGAAAGGTATTCTGTGATTGAGCGTGAAGCGTTGGCTTGCACTTGGGCTATAAATCATTTCAAATATTATTTATGGGGTTTACCCTTTGTACTCAGGAGTGATCACAAACCCTTAGTACAGTTGTTCACTTGCCGAAACATTGAGAGTACAACACCACGGATCAAGCGTTGGGTGGAGAGCCTGTTAGACTTTAATTATTTGGTGGAGTATTATCCTGGAAAGAAGAATATTCCTGCTGATTTCCTGTCTAGACTACCAGTGGTTGGTTGTAGCCTTGCTGAGCATGTTCCTGTGTTGTGGATCAAAGAATCTGCTCTAGACAAAGTGGAATGGGATGGAGAATGTGGTAGAGACCCGGTTTTAAAAGTGGTCATGGAATATGTGGTTCAAGGGTGGCCATGTTTGAGTGATTGTCATGAAGATACCAAAGTTTTTTGGAACGTTAGGGATGAGTTGAGTATCATCGATGGCAATTTGTTCAGGAATAACAGATTAATTCCCCCTTCTAGTTTACTTGAGAAGCTGATTAATTTAGGTCATGAGGGACATCTAGGTAGGAACCTCACAAAAGCTAGTATCAGAGAATGTTATTGGTGGCCAGGTTTAGATAAACAGGTTGAGGTTGTGGTGAAGGACTGTTTACAGTGTGCTGGAAATGATAAATCCAGGGTAGTCCGGACTGCTCCTTTATCTCCGGTTTCCATTCCTGATGAACCATGGGTCAAATTGGGTTTGGATTTGGTGGGACCTTTTGAAATGTTACCATACAATGAAAGATTTTTGATTGTTCTTGTTGATTACACTTCTAAATGGGTCACTGATTGTTGTATACACTCTATTACCACCAGAACTGTGATAGATTTTTTGACTGATGTGTTTGCCTGTGAAGGAATTCCTAGAGTGATAGTGACTGACAATGGTGTTCAGTTCACTTCCTCAGAAATGAAGGATTTTCTTAAGAGTTTGGCAATCTCTCATTTTCGCACAGCACTTTATGCACCCCAAGCTAATGGGTTGGTTGAGAAAATGAATCAGTTGGTGAAGGCAAGTGTTCAAGTAGCTTTGGAAAACAGATTTCCATTAAAAACTGTATTGAGGGAGAAGTTATGGGCCCACAGGAATGCACCAAATGTTGTTACTGGTATGTCTCCGTTTCGCATTCTAAAAGGCAGATTAGCAGGCTCAAAGCTGAATCCTTCGTGGTTGCATCCTAAAACTCAAGTTAGAGCAAAGTTCAATGACTTAAAGGATATTCGAGCTAGAGTAATTGAGAATCAGACGAAGTATAAGAAGCGATTTGATGAGAAGCGTTGTGTACGTCAGAAGAGTTGGTGTGAAGGTGATTTGGTGTTTATTAAGAAACCTGTGTGGTGTCCTAAAGGTGAATCTAAATATATTGGACCGAAGAAGATTATAGAAGTAAAGAAGAATGTTGTTGTTCTAGAAGATGGCGAAGTTTGGAGTATGTCGCGACTAGCCAAGTGTTCCAAATTGTTGGATGAACATGATGCTGTTAGGTCTGATGTAGATGTGAATGTAGGAGTAAGAAGGAGTGGAAGGAGCTGCACATATCCTAGACATCTCAGGGATTTTGTGAGCTAAAAATTATACTTTATTTATACCTTATTTATACCTTAAGAACTGTGATTAGAACCATTTCTATAAGTTGTTCTGTAAGTCCTATCTTATGTTGTTTTTTAGGTAAATGTATATAGATATGCTATTAGTTGGTTATCACATTTTTTTTCCCATTTATTTATTTATTAAGAGGGGAAGATGTGTTATGTTGTAGTTAGTGTGAAGCGTTACCTTGGCAATAGAATGTACTGAGGATTCGAGGGAGGACGGTTGGGGATCGAGAGAGAGGAGACAAGGGAGTCACTGGGAAGAGATTGTGATTTATGCTGTTCTGGGTGGATGTAATAAAGAAGACGTTAAATAGATGAAAGAGTCTCCGTGTCAAAATGCTTAGCACAAGTGTTGTGGTGGTTGAAAGGCTTGCTTGAACAGCCAGGTCTGAAGTTATTTCCTGAACCTCCAGGAGCCAGTAAGGAGACCTAAAGCGGGGGTTGGGAATGTGCAGATCTTTGGTGCGTGTACAGCACCCATATGTTTCCTGTTATAGTTTGGGATGGGCAATAGATTTAAGGAAGAGGAGCGGAGCTTCCGAACAGAAGTATATTTCTTAATTCTTGCTTTTAGAAACTGAGGACTCCTCCAGAACCGCCCTAAAAGTAATGCAGCAGATTTCAAATATAATTTTTTTCTTCCTATGGACGCCGATGAGGGCGTCATATCACAACTTTAGGGCTGTTTGAGAATTCATCTAACTGCCTGATTCTGACCAACCCGAGTCTACGAAGCTGATCTTTTAATAGGCAAACGTATAATTAGTTGGCATAATCAAGCTGTAATATTATTAAACCCACAGACACCATTGTTAAGGTATCTTCTGTAAGGGACCTGGAAATCTTTTTAATTTTCTTTAGAATTAGGGAGCACGAGCTCATCACTGATCTTATTCATGGTTTTAGTGAGAGCTCACTGTCTATTATAACACCCAGGCTTTTGGCTTGTTTTTTTGGGGGGTAGGAGACACTCAAATCTCTGAAGTGGACTCCACAGGTCGACTTTATTGTTCAAAATGGAAATTTCAGTTTCTTCACCCTTGAGTTTTAAGTGGTTACTGCCCATCCAACCCCAGATAAAATGCATAGGTGTTTGAAAGTTACCCTGAGAGGCAGAGGAGTCTAAAAAGTATTTGAGGGTGGTCAGCAAAATTATTTGCAGTTCTTGTCAGCTAATGACTGGGTGAGAGGTCTAATACACATGTTAAAAAGGTGGGCATGATAAAGAGGACCCCCGGGGTACCCTACGCTCCAATTGGAGCACTGTGACCCAGGTAGATAGACTGATTGCAATCATCCAAATAAGAGCTCCTCCATTCAAAAGCAGAACCCCAGGGCCCAGCAGCCTTCGCACGGGCCACCAACAATTTGTGGTCAACTGTGTCAGAGGCTACGGAGAGATCCAGCAAGTCAGGTCTTCATCACAGTCCCTGGGCATAGCGTCTAATACAGACATCCTCACTGATTCAGTACATTGTGCTGGGGGAACCCCAGCCTGGTGTGTATTTAAAAATTAGGAAATGTCAAAGATGTGAGCACAGCACCTGTACCACATGAGCCTCCAAAAGTTTAGCGAGAAAAGGCAACAGGAAAATAGGTCGATAATGTTTTTAAATGTAAAGGATCTTCACCTTGTTTTTTCAGAAGGGGGATTGCTACTGCCGCTTTAAAAAGATTTCGGCTCTCTCCTTTGTAACAGAGAAATATTTAATAGAGGCTGAAACAGTCCCAAAATTTCAGGAAGATAGGAATTTAAAAAGGTTGGAGGACAGGAATCTTTCGGTCAGCAAGACTTCACTTTAGAGACATCAAAAAGATAAACAACTCAATAACCCCCTGAGACCTAGATGAAGGTAATTTGCCAACAAGTGATTGTTTGGAGATTATCAAAAAAAGTAAATATAGGTAATATGTCCCAGGATGGTGACAAAAAAGAATAAAACTAGAGGCAGGAATGCCACACGACTAACCATATGAATTAATTGGAAGACAACAGGCATACTCAACATCATATTTAACAAAATCTTCTATAAGCTTTCTGTTCAGAATTAATGAAAGACAAACGGTACATAAACAATCCTGCATACATAAAAAAAATGTGGGGTTCCGCAGTGCTTGTTTTTGAACACTACACTTTTTAATATTTACTTCTGCCCCCTTGGCAGATATTGTCAAGGAATTTGGAGTGTCAATTGTTTCTCATGCGGATGACACCCAACATGTCCTCTCCCATTCCCGGAGACGGACACATATCAGCAACAGCTGGCCCTGGGTTTGGAGAAAGTGGCCTGCCGGTTGGTGAACCATTCACTGAAACTGAATGGAGATAAAACAGAGGTGATGATTTTAGGAATTAAGCGAGGCCCCCAAACTGCTATTGGATAGCCAAAGAGTTTGGGACCGCCACGAACCCACTCATCCCCTATAAAGAGCTTCGGAGTATGGCTGGATAGCGCGCTAGCCATGGAGGACCAAGTGAAAAAACTTACGGTGTCCTGTTTTGGTATAACTAGAACCCTATGGAAAATCCTTGATCTCCTTCCATCCACTCTTGGAGAATAGTGGTCCAAGCGTTGATCATTTCCTATTTGGATTACGGAAACTCCCTGTAACTAGGCTCACCCAAATACACCATAAAGAGGCTTCAAATGATCCAAAACGTGGCATTCAGGCAATTATTATTTTTTTATTGTCTAAACACTCCTTGGCAAAAAAGTTGCTGGCCTCCTTGCATGGGCTTCCAGTAAATGAGAGGATTGAATTCAAGGCCCTTTGCTTGGCTCATAGAGGAATACATCAAAAAGGGCCCATTCTGATCATGGACTGTCTGGTACCTTACACTTCCTCAAGGACGTTGAGATTCTCTATTGCACAACTTTTAAAAGTGCCAAGAATTCAAAGAGCCAGATGGGGAGGCAGGTCTTTCTCATATCTGGCCCGACTCTTTGAAACTCAATGCCCCTTGATTTGAGAAACAAGAGGAACATGTTTTTTCAGCACCAGATTACTAATGCATGCCTCGGCTCACCGAGCGCTGGGAAGCCTGTGGGTAGCTACGCGCTTTATCATTCTGCATAACATGTGCAGAAAGAGTAAAACCAAAATATTTTTTCAACGACATAGACTAATGTATGTAAAGTCCACTCCCTTTATACACGGAATGGGTCCATTATATGTATCAATTCAACTGGGGATTCAAGGGTTTACCATGAGTAGTGGAGCAGGGGTTGACATTTCGGTCTCCAATGTCAGTGCTATGCGAGAACATGTTTCCAAAATGTGTGGTAAGTGCTGACTGTTCACCACCTGTTCATTCTATGGAGCTTAATTTGTTTTTAAACCAGTTCAGACTGTGATTTTAATAGCAAGTGCCCTTACATGATTTAGTCATTTATCTCAGGAAACCTAAACATGCAAGCTCACGTCCTATACATTGTACAGCTTGATTTAAATTATCTTTTTGTGTGAGCTTTAATCTCCCTATAAAACATGTGGTGCTGAGGATGGTCTCGCATACTACTGACATTGGAGGATGATATGGGACAGCTTAGTGAGGGAATTAACCAAAATTTGGAATACTGTTCTCCTTAGGTGGCTAAACTATAGTATCCATTCAGATGTAGTGCCATGGAGAACATGGAGTTGAAAGCAGACAAACCCAAACTTGCATCTGCTTGGAAGTTGCAAGAGGTACATGTAGTGCATGGACATTCAGTCTATATCAGGATAGGTAAAGTCAGAGATATGTTTTTCTTTCTAAGTAGATGCTCAGTCAAACCACTATTGTAACACTGTGACATAGATCTGGACTGCAGATTTAGTATGCAAATTAGACCCTACTACTAGTTTAATCTATTTTGCAGGTCTCTATAGGATTGTTCCTGTATCAAGAGTTCTTACTGAGCTGCCAAACAAGCATTGATAAAATCATGAAGGAACATCTGCGAGCTAATCAGAACACTATAAGCACCCATTCATCCTGCAGAAAAATCTGAGAGTTAGTCTGGACAACAGAGCACTGGCAACATCATTCAGGTACATCTGAGAGCTAACCAGTACACTAAAGCACATGTGACATCTTGCAGGAACATCTAAGAGCTAATCGGGATGACAAGGTGGTAAGCAGTCAACATGGGTTATATAATCTCTTGCTTTCTCCATCTATGCAGTGCGCTTGGGAATTATTGTGCAGGAAGTTATCAGGAGAAACTTCTTAAATGTAGACAACTCTTTCCGCTTGGACAAAAGCCCTTACAATGAGTCGATTTGAACTGTAAAGCATGATGCCCATAATCCATGGAGTGCTTGCGTGTCACGAGCCACAGCATAGCCAGGATGACTTGGAGTTGTGTTGAATCGATTACATCAATGTGTTCTGAATCTTCCTCAACACAACCCATAAGCAGCTGGAGAATGAAAAAAGGACTCTGAAGGCAAGGAGGAACATCATGGACTGGTTCGGGTTGTTCTTTTGGGAACACTGGTAATTCCAAGTATTTGGAAACCTAACCTCAAAAACATGATCTGTTTTTAGTAATTTTAAATATTTTATTTACATTGTTTTTCTTTAGTGTGGACATGACACAAGGGGATGTCAGGGGACTTTATAAAGATGGCGATACACAACAGAGTTACATTCATGGACAGGGTCTCAGAGAGAGAGAGAGAGAGAGAGAGAAAAAAAAAAAAAAAAAAAGAAAGAAAAAAGTTTTGGTTAGCTCGGTTCCCAATACAAGCAGTGATTTAGACATGAATGTTACAAACATGGATACGCAATCCTCATGATACTAAGGTTGGAAGCATGACATCAAAGGGTTCTCCAATGCTTCAGCAATAGATGTTCCTTATGTCACTTCCTAAAGGTGGGAGACGACCATTCTTGCCTGACTTCTAAGGGCACAGTGTGTTCATAACTAGAGAATGAGCAGGAGTTACGTGAATGTTTTTTTGCAGCATGAGGTATTAAGATAAATACTGACAGAGCGACTGAGGTTTCTGCCTTAAAGTTTTAGTATAGTATTGCTCCACAGTCAGTCTTCCTTCTGTAGAGGCCCTGAGTGGGGTGCTGACCTTGTATTTTACCAAGCCTTTTTGTCAACTTGGATGTTCTAAGGGCATTCATGGACAAAGTGCACAAGCTTGGCACAATAAAAGCATTTTCTGCTTTGGGCACATTTACCTCAATTTCTTCTTATGGAAGCCGCTGGTTCCAGGGGCATCTTAAGGATTTTAGGGGTCCTGCGTCAGACATATTTTGGGCACCCTGTTTGGAACAGCTTTAAATTTATGAGCCAATTCCAGCTCTTTCAGGTCCGCTTTCACCTGGTCACCCGCAGCGTGTAGGCACACTGGTCCAAATTCTAAATGTGTTTACATCAAATTTACAGGGATAATTAAGTAAGTGCGTTATCAATATTGTAATACTACAGCAGCTCACTAATGTTATTGCAAACACTCTCCCATTTATCCTATGTCAGATCCTGTTTTGCTCAAAAAGAAACTTTATATGGATGTTGCATGAAACATCAACACAAGATTTCTCTGCAAACTGTCTGGAATAGACCTCACAGATCACCCAATAAGTTAAAGGAAAACGGTATTTAAAACAATTTGTTGAAGAAATATCCAAGGTCATCGGGCAAGAGACTCTGCAGAACAGAGCTGGCTCTATCAGGGGGCCCTCTGATGGGCTGGGGCCCTGGATCAGAGCCCATTCTCTCCAGGCCTTAAAACGTCTCTATCTGGTTCCATGCATTTCCGTCAAAGCTTCATAAGTCTTAGATATGCCATTTTAGTTCTCGGGTGTGCTTGAGTGGCTGGTTGGGATTCACTCTGGACCCGCATGTGTTTATTTTGTTAAGTAATTTTATTTCAGTGCATACCTAACTGCAGACAGCATCGTAGTACATTACTGAAAGCCTTTTACTGCGGGGCAGCATCTCAATCATGCTGCAGGACGCAGAGTGGTGTTGTAGGCAGTATCCAGTTGACATAGATTACAGGAACTGGGATGTGATGCAGGAGCAGACAGGAACACGCAGTCTGAACAACACCAGAAAACACATCACATATTTACCCATGACACAAAGGTATCTTGTACGCTTTTAAACTTTGAGAAACTGAGATACGTGATTTATCCAGAACTTCACACAACGTAAGTGCTGCAGCCAATATTAAAGTCTAGATTCCTGTTGTAATCGAAAGTAAGCAACTGAGTCACTAATCCAAAGGTCCATCTTTTGAGTTTTTTCTTGAGTTTCTCTGTGTACGTATGTTTATATGCATGCATGTATGCATGTATACATATGTGTAGTATTTGTATAGTGTGAAGATTATTTATTTCAATGTGGGTGTTCTGACCTAATGTGCACGATGTAAACCTAATTTTGGTTCATAAAGCAAATTATAACTCTCTTCTGGAAGGATGGGTTTTTAAGTTTATCCCCTGCCAAAATGTTTTACGTTTTGTTCTAATGAGAAAGGCCGATTGGTGATTCACGAGTAAAAATGTTTAGTGTAAGTGTATAGAAGTAAATCTCTGTCAATGTTTCACTGAGATAATACACTGCTGATGAGATTCTTTTTTTTAAGTTGTTCTGGGGTTCTGATTTGAGTTCCCTCTCATGTGGCATCTACCTTTGGTTACTTTTCTTGCCATAGAGTTGCCTCCTGATGGTTTGCTGAATGGCAGCCTTTTGAAAACTGAGTTTCCATACAGCCACACTGCAAGCATCAGAGGGCCAGTGCTGATTGTCAGACCACACTTAAATATTGGTGACTCCTGGTACTTGGATCACAGGTGGACTAAAAGGGTTGTTTTTGAACTTTTTGACACTGAGAGGGATACTTATTCAAAGCTGAAACATAGACTGATTACATATATCTTGGCTTAGAAAAACATGAATTATGAGCATTATGTCTTGCGCTTCACGCTTCAGTACCCTTGGGAGACAGTCGATTCTTTTGTAATCCACGTGGCAGTACATAACAAAGTAGGCTGAAACAAACTAAACGCAAGGTGTTGTCCAAAAGGATCTGTGCCTTTGCAGACAATAACATAATGGAACTGACTGATGCTGGACATTCAAGTTGAGGGTGCGAAGACTCCTTTTCTAGCTGACATTGGGATACCATCAATGGAACGAATGGTGATGAATTTTATGGCAAGACCGGAGGCTCCTATTATGCGTTTCTTTTCTTACTTTAATTCAATAGCAGCAGTCAAGAAACATACTACAATTCCCAGAAGGCTAACAACAACAGCCAATGGGAAAGAAAAAGTAGTCATAACAGTATACACCAATCACATGCATAGTAAGGTATTATGACATCACTTGACTGCGACCAGCCCTCTTTTCTTGCTGCTCGCAGTCAAGATAAGTACCCTTTTATCTTTCTCCTCATATTTTGTCTGTGGTAATACGGTAAGATTATGGTTATTACGCTTTTTGGTTAATTTTCATTGCTTCCTTATTGCGTGTTCCTAACGCGTTGGTTCAACGTTATTAACTTGTTTCATAGACGGCAGGTTGCCGCATTATCCGGAGCGCTTCCCGGCTCGCGCACGGCAGTTTCGGCCGTTTTCTGCTCTGCGCGCGGCGCCCGGGCGCTCGCTGGCTGGGAACCTGGCTATTCCTCAAGCGGCAGTTATTCTGCTCGCGCTTGAGGAGATACCGGGCGCTCGGCCAAGAACGGCTCCCCTGAGGCTTATATTCCATTTTAGACGCGTGGTTTCTTCGCGTCTCAAAGAAATTAAGTGGCTTTTCCTTTTCCCATTATCGGCTGGAGGTTCCGGTTTGTTCATTCCTTCTGTTACCTCGTAGCCGTATTTTATCTGATTTTAACCCCTCTCAGCCCAGTTCCTTTGTCACCATGAATTCGGATAATTCCCCCTC
Source organism: Pleurodeles waltl (assembly GCF_031143425.1). Taxonomy (NCBI): domain Eukaryota; kingdom Metazoa; phylum Chordata; class Amphibia; order Caudata; family Salamandridae; genus Pleurodeles; species Pleurodeles waltl. The sequence goes on along the minus strand of NC_090447.1, from coordinate 1,402,736,132 downwards.
ACATGAAGTAGAGGATATTAGGCAAGAACTCTCTGCCTTCATCAAATCCTCTGTCCAACAGGCAGTTTCTTCTTCCATACAAAAAATTTCTAAGAACCTAGAACACTCATTTTCCGATATGATTTCTAGGACCATGTCGGCCCAGGCTGCGGGGGAATGCAGTCAGCGCCTTTCCCCTAGTAAAAATCCAAACAAATCGAAAAAATTGGCGCATAAGAGAAGTGAGGTTTCCTCACATGCGGCAGAGGACGCGGTTCCTCAAAAGGCTCCCCCCAAGGAGTATAAAAATGTGGACATTGGGAAACCTAATTTAAAACACAAATCTAAAACAAAGAATATTATCCCCCCTTTGATGATTTCATCCACCCCTGATACGGATGACGATGTGTCGGATCTGGACTCTGTTTCCAGTGTCTCGGATGACGCAGATGATAATACTTTTTCTCCCCCGCCTCACAAAAAGTCCAAGTTGTCCTCTCTTCAAACCTCCACGCTTCTAGACCCTGAGGGTTTCCCGATGTTTGACCCTTCCAATATACTTCACCCCAACTCCACTGAGTGGGTTCCCGCAGACCATGTGGCTCAATATGTTTCTGCAAAAATCAATTGTCCCTTGGACAAACAAATCAGGGCGAAATTGAAATCTGAGTGCCCTCGTCCTTCCCTGTCCCGTAATTTATCCGCTACCCCTGCTATTGACCAATCTCTTTTATCATATTTTACAAAAATAGGCAAGGATCCACGCAAAGGGGTGGATAAAGCATGGGCCTCTTGCCAAGATAAATTGCTGGATGTTATGGGACCACTAACCCGTATTTTTGACATAGTGGAAGCGGCCAGAATAGATGGTTCCTTCATTGATCCTGAAGAACTCTCCTTATGGGTGCAACGTACCTTTTGCCTCTTAGGGAATGCGAATTCCGCCCTTACACACGAAAGACGCAAGGGTCTTCTTTTAAAACTTGACTCTAAGTTAGTCAATTTGGCGACTGTCAAATCCAACTCTCAAACGGATGGTGCTTTGTTTGGAGAGTCCTTCATCAAAGAGCTAAGCAAGTATGTGACAACCTTTACTTCTTTGGACAAGGCGCAACAATCGATGAAAAAGGTATTTTCACAGCGTGTTTTTGAAAGGGCTGGCAGAGGAAGGAACCGCTTTGCCGGCCGTGCATACCACAACCAAGGTTCCAGAGGTTATCATAACGCATCCTACCAGGAATATAGACCACAGTTTTATCCACAAAGAAGCAGGGGTTTCTGCTCCAGAGGTTCCAGGATCTCCAGACGCTCTCCCCAACCAAGTAAGTCATGTTTCTTCTTCCATTCCGTTAGGAGGACGTCTCCGTTTTTTCCTTCCAAAGTGGTCACAAATCACGGCAGACCCGTGGATTCTCAACACTATTCAGGGTTATTCCATAGAACTTTACACAAGTCCTATTCAAACGCAGTTACCCCCTCTTCCTCGTTTCTCCTCAGACATGGTTTCTCTCATAACTGCGGAAGTGCAAGCTCTATTGCAAAAACAAGCCATTGTTCCTATTCTTCCCGATCCGACAGGTTTTACCAGCTCGATATTTCTGGTTCAAAAGAAAAACAAGAAGATGCGCCCGGTAATAAACCTAAAGTATTTCAACCATTTTGTAGTTTACCATCATTTCAAGATGGAAACTATTCTCCATCTCAGAGACACTCTTCTGCAACGGGATTGGATGGTTCGACTGGATCTTCAAGATGCGTATCTAGTGGTTCCAATCCATTCTCATTTCAGAAAGTTTCTCCAATTCCAGTGGTTAAGCCAGTTTTTTCATTTTACCTCTCTACCCTTCGGTCTCTCATCAGCCCCCTGGTGCTTCACCAAGCTCATGAAACCTGTGGTAGCTTTTCTCAGGGCGCAGGGCATCAGACTCATCATTTATCTCGACGATATTCTAATAATGAGTCAGTCCTCTCAGTCCCTTCTCTCTCATCTATCCTTCACGCGTTCCCTGTTATCGGAACTAGGTTTCATCATAAACAGAGAAAAATCCATTCTAATTCCATCTCAGGTTATAGAATTCTTAGGATTTCAAATAGATTCAATTTCGGCCACCCTCAAACTCCCTTCAGCAAAGATCAAAACTATAAAATCGGAAATTCTACAGGTCCTCCGCAGTTCTCAGATTTCCCTGAGAACGTTAGCACGAATTGTGGGTCTACTCTCATCTTCAATTCAAGCTATTTTTCCAGGTCCTCTCCATTACAGGGCTCTTCAGAGATTGAAAATCCGTCATCTAAGGAAGGGTCTCTCATACGCAGATATCATTCCATTAGACGCCGATTCTCGCACAGAACTTCAATGGTGGATAGACCATTTAGATTCTTGGAACGGAAGGACTATCTTTGCATCAGCCCCCGATCTAGTATTAGAATCAGATGCAAGCCAATCAGGATGGGGGGCCCGATGTGGACCAATCTCCACTGGAGGCACATGGTCGTTAGAGGAGTCCAGAATGCATATCAATTGTTTAGAGATGCTTGCAGGCTCCTTTGCAGTCAGAAGCCTTGCAAAAAACAGAGTGCGATGCGCTATTCTCCTCAGGATGGACAACATTTCAGCCGTGCGCTATATCAATCGTCTCGGAGGCACGAAATCCAAACCTCTGACGGAATTAGCCAAGGGGTTTTGGGAATTCTGCCTTTTAAACCACATTTCGGTTCATGCAGAATATCTTCCGGGGTCTCTCAATTCAGTGGCGGATTGGCACTCTCGTCATCTGCGAGATTCAAGCGACTGGAAACTCCATATTTCAATTTTCCAACTCATTCAAAACAAATGGGGTCCCCTAGTAATAGACCTTTTTGCTTCACGCCTCAATTCCCAGCTTCCTCTATTCTACAGCTGGCGGCCAGATCCATTAGCTGTAGCATCAGATGCTTTCTTACAGGATTGGTCCCCTTCCCTCAATTATGCCTTTCCCCCTTTCCTCATGATCAGCAGAGTGCTGGCTCAGCTCAGTCGCCAACTAGCCACCATAGTTCTCATAACCCCCTTTTGGCAGTCTCAAACTTGGTTCCCAGCGCTTTTAGAATTATCAATAGACTTCCCGGTCCTGATTCCTTCCTTCCCGAACCTATTGCTCAATCCTCTAGGGTTTTCTCATCCTCTGATATTGGACAATCTGCTCACCCTCTCGCCATGGAAAGTCTCGGGCAATCCCAAATTATCCCAAGCATTTCAGCAGAAGCTTCCCGATATATCGCTCAGTCTTGGGCCCCAGGTACAAAAAAGGCTTATTCATCAGCCTGGTCTATTTGGAACAGCTGGTGTTTCGGAAAACAAATCGATCCCTTTTCAGCAGATTTGATTTTTATTCTCAATTTTCTAGCAAATGAAGCCAGTAAAGGTAAGGCCTTCCGTACTATCAACCTTTATAGATCAGCTATTAAGGCCAATCATTCACTGCTGAATGGAAAACCTGTAGGAGAACATCCTTTGATCTGCCGTTTACTAAAGGGAGTAAAGTTTTCTAATCCTCCTTTACCTAAATACAGTCGATTATGGGATGTTTCTATTGTTTTGAAATTTCTATTGTCTTGGCCTGATAATGTCATGCTTTCTCTAAAAATGTTATCGGCAAAGTTAACTATGCTATTGTGTCTAGTTTCTATTAAACGGCTGGCAGATGTTAGAGCTCTAGATATATCTAACCGTCAGTTTACTCCTTCTGGGGTCATGTTCACTGTGGTTCGTCGAACCAAAACCAATTTATCCTCAGTTTTTTATCCTTACTTTCCTGACTATCCCAATCTATGTGTAGGACAATGTTTGAAAGTGTATGAATCAAAGACTGCAGATTTAAGATCCTCTTCTCATTCCCAATTATTAATTTCATTCAGGAAACCTCACTCCCCCGTTTCGACCGCTACTCTGGCCCGGTGGGTTCGTTGGTTGATGTCTTTGGCGGGCATAGATACTTCTATGTTTGGGGCTCACTCTTCCAGAGGGGCAATGGCTTCTAAGGCGTTTTGGACAGGCTCCCGTTTAGAAGACATTCTTAAATCTGCAGACTGGTCTAATGACACAGTATTCAAAGTTTTTTATTGTAAACCTATTGAAAATGTTTCTCTGAATATAACTAATATGCTTTAAACTCGCATAATAGGAGCCTCCGGTCTTGCCATAAAATGTAGATTTTCCTAGTATTATGACGGAAAGTCTTAATTTTATTAAAGACACGGAGGCGAGTATTATCCCTCCTCTTTCATTAACCTTGTTTTCTTTCCCACCCTTTATTCTAGCACCATTGGCCATCACTCAATCCGCCGCTTAAGTCTCCTCCTTCGACCTGGATTTCTTCTCTGCAAACTTCCATGGCTCCGTTCAAAGCCGGTCTTCCCACAGGACTAATCTTCCGGGATCCGCCTTGGTTACCTTGGATTTTGAACTTTTGTTCGGATGTTTTGTTGTTTATTATGGCAATTTTTATTCTGTTCTCTATAGTTCCATTGTTTACAATACTGTTAATTGACTCTCTCGCAAGAAAAGAGGGCTGGTCGCAGTCAAGTGATGTCATAATACCTTACTATGCATGTGATTGGTGTATACTGTTATGACTACTTTTTCTTTCCCATTGGCTGTTGTTGTTAGCCTTCTGGGAATTGTAGTATGTTTCTTGACTGCTGCTATTGAATTAAAGTAAGAAAAGAAACGCATAATACTCGCCTCCGTGTCTTTAATAAAATTAAGACTTTCCGTCATAATACTAGGAAAATCTACATTTTCCATAATTCCCATCAATGAGAAGCAGTTACTACCATCAACATCTATACATGCGGATCTCACATTCGCCTTTCCTTCACGAGTTACTTTCACACTGTCACATGAGAATGGTGAATTTGATCTCTACAGAACTGCAGTAGTGGATAACACAGGGTGCCCATTAAGATTCAGATCTACTTTTTCATTAGGTCTTTGCCAGCTTATCACACGGTACAAACATATAGCCAAACTGTTCGAATTCATTAGCAACTGACAGATCTTAAATTACAAGAAACTGTGAGGCCTGTTGTGTTTTGTTTCCATGACATCCTGTTTAATATTTGGCAACACAGTGAAGGAGAGATCAACACGTTATAGGAAACAACACCTTATAGGAAATGGACATTATCGAACTAGGGGTGGTACCTACCCCTTGGGTCTCTTCAAATGCTCTAGTGCCCAAAAGACAATTTTCAGTAAACAGGATTGGTTGAGAATATGTGAGAAGCAATCCATGCCATTCACACATAGTGCCTTCTCACCCTTTTAATCCAGGGCAAGCTATGCCAACACAGAGACGCACAATTCTTCTCCAGGTTCAATCTCTACAAATGGTATCATCAGTTAATACAGAATGAGTCTTTGCACTGCGTCACTTCCCACTCACGTGGGCTTATTCAGGTAGAAACAACTAAGGGCCACATGTACAACCCTTTTTGCCATTTGCAAACAGGCCGATTTTCAGAATCAGCCTGTTTGCGAGTGCAAAAAGGCTTTTTCGGATGTAGAAATCCGTGTTTGCGATTCAGTAACCTATTACTGAATCACAAAATGAGTTAGTGATTTGGTATTACGAAAGAGCGTGTTTAGGGAGTCACTTCTTAATACCAAATCGCAGTGGTATGTGGGAAGTGTTTGTGAACTAAGACGCAAAACTGCGCTAACGCAGTTTTGCGCCAAAAAAATTAGCGCCGGCTAACGCCATTCTGAAGCGCCATGCGGGCGCCGTATTTATTCAATGACGTTAGCCGGCGTTAGCCGCCGGCGCTGCCTGGTGTGCGTGAAAAAAAACGACGTACACCAGGCAGCGCCGGCGTAGGGGGATATGGAGCTTGGGCGTCCACAAATGGTGCAAGTCAGGCTGAGGCAAAAAAATCGCCTCAACCCGATTTGCGCCATTTTTTAACGACGCCCAACCCCCATTGAAATGACTCCTGTCTTAGCAAAGACAGGAGTCATGCCCCCTTGCCCAATGGCCATGCCCAGGGGACTTCTGTCCCCTGGGCATGGCCATTGGGCATAGTGGCATGTAGGGGGGCACAAATCAGGCCCCCCTATGCCACAAAAAAAATAAAAAAAAATACTTACCTGAACTTACCTTAATGTCCTTGGGGTGGGTCCCACCATCCTTGGGTGTCCTCCTGGGGTGGGCAAGGGTGGCAGGGGGTGTCCCTGGGGGCAGGGGAGGGCACCTCTGGGCTCATTCTGAGCCCACAGGTCCCTTAACGCCTGCCCTGACCCAGGCGCTAAAATCCGGCGCTAATGCAGGTTTTTTAGACCCGCCCACTCCCGGGCGTCATTTTTGCCCGGGAGTATAAATACGACGCATATGCATCGGAGTCATTTTTTAAGACGGGAACGCCTACCTTGCATATCATTAACGCAAGGAAGGTGTTCACGCAAAAAAATGACGCTAACTCCATGAACTTTGGCGCTAGACGCGTCTAACGCCAAAGTATAAATATGGAGTTAGTTTTGCGTCGAATTTGCGTCGAAAAAAACAACGCAAATTCGGCGCAAACGGAGTATAAATATGCCCCTAAATGTGGTTGCAAAACATCCGCAATATACCGCCAATTTAAAATTAGTGCATACCTGTTTACAAATTGAAAGAGCTCCCCTAGGGACCTCATCCCGTTTGTGAATGTTTGTGAAAGCATTTTTTAAGAGCAGGCAGTGGCCATTGAGACCAGTGCGTTGTCTTAAAACAATGAAAAGAAAAGCTTTCATTTTTTTTTTTTTTAAATGCATCCCGTTTTCCTATAATGATTTGCTTTATGTAAAAGAAATCACAGACATGGTGGTCTGGTAACTACAACAGACCACCATCCCTGTGATTTTAGCGATTCCCAGTGGGTCTAATACTAATGAGGTAGGTCTATTTGTGACCAACTGGGACACGCAAAATGTGTAAAAGACACATCTGCACATTGGTGTTTGCGATTCGCAACTACTGAATCGCTAAGATTCGCTATTTGGTAATCACAAGCTATTACCTTTGTTCATGTGGCCCTAGGTTTTGATACATTGTTAGCATCTGAGGTTTTCCAGGAGTAATTACAGACAATCATTTGGTGCATCCCTGGTTATCTTGTTTTTCCCTTTAAAAAAATAAACAAGAACTTATGTTTCTCTTGTTGATTCCTAGGCATGGAAAGTTAATTTTCCAAGTACATTCAAGAATCAATCAGTGTACCAGTTAGAGGGTTTAGACACAAAGGCCACAAGTGTGTATGGTCACAGGACTGTCATGCCACTTCTAGTGGCATAAAATCTGGATTGCTGAAGCGAAATGTATTTCATATTTTTTATCACATGCTACACTATGAAGTCTTCCTTCTCGCTAGTATAATTGGCCAGGGGGCATTATGGCTCTATGTGAAGCCAGCAAGGGTCATCATAATGCCCTATCAGGCTACCGTGATCAGCTGGCCGGAAAACCCTGTGTGTCCAGTGCGGCCCTCCCCCCTCTTGTGGATGAGACTGTCACTCCGGACCAGCACAGCTGCTACCCCAAGAGCCAGCCGGGGCCACAGAAGCTGCTCCGCCCCAACCTCCCTATCCCACCAAGACTGTGCAGGAGCCGGACTTCATCAATTCCCGACCGTGCAAGTGAAGGAGAGCGCGACTGGGGAAGCTTTCCCTTAATACGCTGAAGTAAAGCGCCTCTGCGTCTTGCCACATCCATGCAGGAGCCGGACTTCATCAATTCCCATTCCTAGTCGCAGAAGTGAAGGAGAGCGAGACCAGGGAAGCTTTCCCTTAACCCCTTCGCTGCCAGGCCTTTTCCCCCTCCTGTGCCGAGCCTTTTTTTGGCTATTTGGGGCAGTTCGCGCTTACGCCCTCATAACTTTTTGTTCACAAAAGCCACACACGTCAAATGTGCGTCCTTTTTTCCCAACATCCTAGGGATTCTAGCGGTATCCAGACTTTGTGGGTTCCCCTGAAGGAGACCAAGAAATTAGCCAAAAACAGCGAAAATTTAGTTTTTTTCAAAACAATTGGAAAAAAGCGCTGCAGAAGGCAGCTTGTTGTTTTTCCCCTGAAAATGGCATCAACAAAGGGTTTGTGGTGGCAAGAGCACCATCTTCCCAGCTTTCAGGAACAGGCAGACTTGAATAGGAAAACCCCATTTTTCAATACAATTTTGACATTTTACTGGGACAGTCCCCATTTTTACTATTTTTTGTGCTTTCAGCCTGCTTCCAGTTAGTGACCAAAATGAGTGAGAAACCAATGCTGGATCCCAGAAAGCTAACCACTTCTGAAAAGTAGACACAATTCTGAATTCAGCAAGGGGTCATTTGTGTAGATCCTAGAAGTGTTTCCTACAGAAAATAACAGCTGAAATAAAAAAATATTGAAATTGAGGTGAAAAAAACAGCCATTTTCCTCCACGTTTTACTCTGTAACGTTTTCCTGCGATGTCAGATGTTTGAAAGCAATATACCATTACGTCAGCTGGACTCTTCTGGTTGTGGGGATATATAGGGCTTGTAGGTTCATCAAGAACTCTAGGTACCCAGAACCAATAAATGAGCTGCACCTTGCAATGTGTTTTTATTCTCTACCGGGTATACAGCAATTCATTTGCTGAAATATAAAAAGTGAAAAATAGGTATCAAGAAAACCTTTGTATTTCCAAAATGGCCACGAGATAAGGTGTTGAGAAGCAGTGGTTATTTGCACATCTCTGAATTCCGGTGTGCCCATACTAGCATGTGAATTACAGGGCATTTCTCAAATAGATGTCTTTTTTATACACTGCCTCACATTTGGAAGGAAAAAATGTAGAGAAAGACAAGAGTCAATAACACTTGTTTTGCTATTCTGTGTTCCCCCAAGTCTCCCGATAAAAATGATACCTCACTTGTGTGGGTAGGCCTAGCACCCACAAAAGGAAATGGCTCAAAACACAACGTGGACACATCACATTTTTTCACAGAAAACAGAGGTGTTTTTTGCAAAGTGCCTACCTGTGGATTTTGGCCTCTAGCTCAGCCGGCACCTGGGGAAACCTAGCAAACCAGTGCATTTTTGAAAACTAGACACATGGGGGAATCCAAGACGGGGTGACTTGTGGGGCTCTGACCAGGTTCTGTTACCCAGAATCCTTTGCAAACCTCAAAATTTGACAGAAAAAACACCTTTTCCTCTCATTTCGGTGACAGAAAGTTCTGGAATTTGAGAGGAGCCACAAAATTCCTTCTACCCAGCGTTCCCCCAAGTCTCCCGATAAAAATGGTACCTCACTTGTGTGAGTAGGCCTAGCGCCCACGAAAGGAAATGGCCCAAAACACAACGTGGACACATCACATTTTTTCACAGAAAACAGAGTTGTTTTTTTACAAAGTGCCTACCTGTGGATTTTGGCCTCTAGCTCAGCCGGCACCTGGGGAAACCTAGCAAACAGCACATTTTTTAAAACTAGACACCTAGGGGAATCCAAGATGGGGTGACTTGTGGGGCTCTGACCAGTTACTCAGAATCCTTTGCAAACCTCAAAATTTGACCAAAAAACAATTTTTCCTCTCATTTCGGTGACAGAAAGTTCTGGAATCAGAGAGGAGCCACAAATTTACTTCCACCCAGCGTTCCCCCAAGTCTCCTGATAAAAATGGTACCTCACTTGTGCCTAGCGCCTACAAAAGGAAATGCCCCAAAACACTATCTGGACACATCAAAATTATCAAATACAAAACTTCCTGTTTTTGCAGGGGGGCACCTGCATTTTTGGTCCTGGGCTCAGCAGCCTTCTAGGGAAACCTACCAAACCCAAACATTTCTGAAAACTAGACACCGGAGGGAGTCCAGTGAGGTGTGACTTGCATGGATCCCCCAATGTTTTCATACCAGAATCCTCAGCAAACCTCAAATTTAGCAAACAAATCACATTTTTCCCACATTTCTGTGTGGGATCACCGCACTGGGACACATTTCATACCACCCAATGTTCCCCTCAGTCTCCCGGTAAAAATGATACCTAATTTTTGTAGGTGGGCCCAGTGCTTGTGAAAGGGAAGAGCCAAAAACATGTCGATATTGAGGGGGAACAAAGGGGGTCCAAATGGGCAGTTTGCAAAAAAACATTTTTAGGCTGACAAGTGCAGCAGAATTTTTATCGATATAGATGAGACAATGCTGGGTGGTAGGAATTTTGTGGATTCCTCCAGATTCCGGAAGGTTCCATCACAAAAACGTGGGAAAAAATGTGTGATTTCCAGCAAAGTTGGAGGTTTGCAGGGGATTGTGGGTAGAAAAATGGTGCAGGGTGCATGTGAAACACACCACCCTGGAATCACCCAGATGTTTAGTTTTCAGATGTGTCTAGGTCTTGTGGATTTTTCTACATGGCACCGTCCCAAAGTCCATAAAGTGCAGCCCTCACCATTCCAAGTGGGACGATTTTGAGAGTAAGCCAAGTTCTCATGGCCCAAATGTAAAACTAAAACCCAAAATAATCAAATGTCTTCTTGCTTGCTGTGGGATAAGATGTTTTAGAGTGCAGGGGAGAGTTGAAATACTGTTACCCCCTTCAGTTGAGGTGGGGGCGTAACCAGGCCCATACTGGTTGGTAGCCACCACCACAATATATATATATTTTTTTTAAATTCCCTGGCATCTAGTAGACTTTCTACCCCCACGGGGTGTGGATAAGGGGTAATTGCTCCATCTGCCCACTAGTGGGAAGAACAACTTTGGCCCCATTTATTTGGGGTGGGGGTATGCCTAGTTGTTTCTGCCCCCCTTGGGGGCAGATTGACCTAAAATCGGCCGATCTGCCCCCATAGGGGGCAGAAATGGCCTAAATACAATTTGCCCTTCCAGGGGAGCGACCCTTGCCTAAGGGGTCGCTCACCATCTGTAAAACAACAACAACAAGAAAAATCCCCGGTGCCTAGTGGTTTCTGTCCCCGTTGGGGGCAGATCGGCCTAATTAAAATAGGCTGATGGCAGAAATGGCCTAAAATAAATTTGCCCCCCAGGGGAACGACCCTTGCCTAAGGGGTCGCTCCCCTTGCGTGAAATTCACAAAGCAAAAAAAAACTCCCTGGTGTCTAGTGGTTTCTGTCCCCCTTGGGGGCAGATTGGCCTCATTAAAATAGGCCAATCTGCCCCCAAGGGGGGCAGAAATGGCCTAAATATAATTTGCCCCCTAGGGGAGCGACCCTTACCCAAGGGGCTGCCTCCCTAAAGAAAACACACGCATACACACACCAATCCCTGGTGCCTAAGTGGTTTCTGCCCCCCTGGGGGCAGATTGGCCTAACAAAAATTGGCTGATCTGCCCCCAAGGCGGGCAGGAATGGTCTAAATACAATTTGCCTCCCAGGGGAGCGACCCTTGCCTAATGGGTTGCTCCCCAACTCTAAAAAAAAAAAAAAACACAAACAAAGAATTTGCCCTGGCGTCTAGAGGTTTCTGCCCTCCCTGGGGGCAAATCAGCCTAATAGCAATAGACTGATCTGCCCCCAGGGGGCAGAAATGGCCTAAAATAAAGTTGCCCGACCTGCCCCCCACACCCCCTGGGGGAGCGACCCTTGCCTACGGGGTCACTCCCCTTGTGTGACATTGGCGCAAAAAAAAGATCCCTGGTGCCTAGTTGTTTCTGCCGCCCTTGGGGGAAGGATTGACCTAAAATCACCGATCTGCCCCCAAGGTGGGCAGAAATGGTCTAAATACAATTTGCCACCCAGGGGAGCGACCCTTGCCTAATGGGTCGCTCCCCATCTCTAAAAAAACAAACAAACAAAAAAAAGCACACAAAAAAAAATTAGCCCTGGTGCCTAGAGGTTTCTGCCCCCCCCGGGGGCAGTTCGGCCTAATAACAATAGGCTGATCTGCCCCCGGGGGGGCAGAAATTGCCTAAAATTAATTTGCCCTCCTGCCCCCCGTGGAGCGACCCTTGCCTACGGGGTCGCTCCCCTTGCGTGACATTGCCACAAAAAAAAGATTCCCGGTGCCTAGTAGTTTCTGCCCCCCTTGGGGGCAGATTGACCTAAAATCGGCCGATCTGCCACCAAAGGGGGCAGAAATGGCCTAAATACAATTTGCCCTTCCAGGGGTCGCTCACCATCTGTAAAACAACAACAACAAGAAAAATCCCCGGTGCCTAGTGGTTTCTGCCCCCCTAATTACAATAGGCTGATGGCAGAAATGGCCTAAAATAATTGTGCCCCCCAGGGGAACGACCCTTGCCTAAGGAGTCGCTCCCCTTGCGTGAAATTCATGAAGAAAAAAAAACTCCCTGGTGTCTAGTGGTTTCTGTCCCCCTTGGGGGCAGATTGGCCTCATAAAAATAGGGCAATCTGCCCCCAAGGGGGGCAGAATTGGCCTAAATATAATTTGCCCCCTAGGGCAGCGACCCTTGCCTAAGGGGTCGCTCCCCACCTCTAAAAAACACCCAAAAAATTGATACCTGGTGCCTAGAGGTTTCTGCCCCCCCCGGGGGCAGATCGGCCTAATAATAGGCCGATCTTCCCCATGGGGGCAGAAAAGGCCTTAAAAAAAAATGCCCCCCCAGGAGCGACCCTTGCCCAAGGGGTCGCTCCCTCATACCAATTTCCTAATAAAAAGTCAATCCCTGGTGTCTAGTGGGCGTTTTAGCAGCCAGATTGCTTGCAATCCGGCTGCTAAAACGCTCAGAGAGACTTCAAAGGGAAGGAAATTCATTTCCTTCCCTTTGAAGCCTCTCCGGGATCCTCCACGTGATCGGAAGGGAAATGCTCTGCATTTGTCTTCCGATAGCGCTGGAAGCTGAGCTTCCAGCGCGATGGGAGGAGGCCTCTGTGGTTGTCAGCGCGCGCTGACGTCTCAGGGGGGTGGTGGGGTCCGGGTGGAAGGGGAAGGGATTCCCCTTCCATCCACAACCGGGGGGTGTGGGTGGGGGGCTGATGGGGGGATCACCTCGTCCAAGGCACCCAACAGGTTAATACGCTGAGGCAAAGCGCCTCTGTGTCTTGCCAAGTCAATGCAAGAGCCAGAGTTCGTCAATTACCATTCCCGGCCGCTCAAATGAGGGAGAGAGTGACCGGGGAAAATTAACTTGAGCACCTGAGGCCAAGTGCCTCCACCAACCAGCGACGCCACTAACGAACGGAGCCCCAGATGGGGCACTCTTCTCCAGCCACGCAAGCAAAGGAGAGCACGACCGAGAGAAGATTACCATATTATCCCTAGAGAAAGTGCTGCAACAATTATTTCTTTTTCCACCCCAAGAATGTGCCTGAGTAGCCTTTCATCGCGGTGCACACCCTAAAGCACTGCTATTCTTAAAAATATTACCACATTACATTTCTCGGAGCACTGCCAAACTGAAATTGCTCAAATCATATATGAAGGAATAGTATTAAATATGTTTGTTGTTTTTGCGCGTACTTCAGAAAATAAAGATTCTGCTTGGGTTACTATAACTCTGTGTGGAGTCCTTTTTGTGGTGTATGCGGGGGGGGTCACTGTGGGGATAAATTGCACAAATACTTTACACACTGCCTTCTAAGTTTAGCCTTCCTGTTCTGCGCCAAGCTACCAGAGGGTGAGTGCAGGTAAACCTCAGTTGTGTTTCTGACTTGCCCTGACTAAAGTCGGTGAATTCTGCTTGGCCAAGGTAAATACCCTAGCCAACCAGACGCCATCTCTAACAACGACACACCACCCCATCCCAGTATAGCTGCAAGTAGGAACAGGCCCGTAGCATATGCACTGTCCAAATCAGTCAGCTCGCAGTGTGGACAAGCAGAGTTTGAGGAGTTAAAGTACCTGTTAATGTCCAAGTGAGTGAGATACGCCCTATGCAAGATATACAACTGAATTATTCGGAAACTCGCATTTCGTTGGACAGGTGGGGCTCTCAAGTATAATAGACCACTCCTTTTCTGAACAGGGACAAGCAAGACTCAATTCCCACTTCTCGCGTAAGGAGGCGAGCGATGGTGGGTGTGTGTGCGTAGGGAGCCAGTGCACTAAATGTTTACCCGTGCCCAAGACATGGAGATATTGCATGATTAAGTGCATTGGTGGTTTGCTGGAAATCTCACGCCACCGCTGCTATGTGAGTTAGTAAGGGATGCATGTAGTAACAATTGCCCCGGGCGGTAGGCCTGCAACCTCTTCTACCGTGTCATTGGGTAAGACTGCATCTGATGACCCTTTCAAGGGATCGAAAAAAGGAGGTACAGCTATACAACGGCAATTTGGCGAAGTAATATAGGAGTTGAGGATGGGTCACTATTTTCAGAAGCGCCACCCTAGCCGCCACAGATAAGGGCAAAGTTTGCCACAAGTTCATCTGAGCACGCAGTGACGTGACGGCACGCATCAGGTTCTTCGATAGTAGGTCAGACGAGGCGTGATATATTTTGTAGGCCCAGATACCTGAATGTGTGTGGTTGCCACGCCAAGAGGGGTGTTAAGAGGGATGTTTCAGGTCTCGAGACACCTGAGGAGAGCGGAAATAAACAGGATTTAGCCCAATTAACCTTGAATCCTGATAGATCAGCAAACTGATGAAGTGCAAGAATGATTGATTCGGGAATGGTTGAGGTATCCTTCAAGTACACCAGGAGGTCTTCAGCATAAAGTGAGACAGCGTGGACTCCGTCTCCAAGGTGTATACCCCAGTCACAGCCTAACCCACAGGGGCTCCACCTGTAATAAAAACAGTAATAGTGATAGCGGTATCTCTGACGTGCGCCCCCTACCCACATGAATAGGGTCTGAAATCACTGGACCTGTTCTCACTCTGGCTGTTGGAGAGGTGTGTAACAGGCAAATGAGGTACAAGAATTGTTACCTGATCCCGTAGTGAGGAAGAACATTAAATAAGCACTTCCATTCCAAGGAGTCAAATGCCTGCTCCAAGTCAAAGACCAGACATCCCGCCTCTGGCCACACTACCGGATCGCACTCCATAATACGAAAAAAGTGTCTCAAGTTAAGTGATGTGCTTCTGGAGGCACAAACCTGTTTTGGTCGGAGTGTACTAGGCTTGACATCAGTGGGTATAGGCCCGCCAGTGCTTTTGCCAATATTTTGTAGTCTTTTGTAGTCCATATTCAATAGTGCCAGTGGGCTGTAGGAACTCAAGGCTGTGGGTTCTTTGTTCGGCTTTGGTAGAGAAACGAGGAGTGCCTCATTGAGGGAGGTTCGAAGCCCAGATGCTTCCAGTGCCTTGGTGTAGGAAGCTGGCCTGGTGTGTGGTGGGTCCCAAGGTCCAGGTATCCCGTCTTAGTGAAGTGTGGACAGTGTCTAGAAGCCAGGCTCTCCGGAGGTAGCTGTGGATGAGCAGCCAAGGATTATCTAGGAGACATACAGAGCTCATGCAAAACCACTGTAGTCACACAGCACTTCCACACATGAAAGAAAACACTAAGTTGTACAAAATTAAAGGTACTTTATTTTTGGAACACAATACCACAAAATACAAAAGGGCAACCATCCAATAGGAGGTAAGTAATACAATAAATATATACACTAGTAATCAGAAATAGGTATATAAAAGGTTAGAAAATAGTGCAAATAGCAATAAACAATAGTGACCCTAGAGGGAGCCCAAACCGTATACTAACAAAATGGAATGAAAACACAGGACCCCCACCTAGGTAAGTAGAATGTGTATAGGGGAGTTGGGAGTACTAGAAAACCACAGAGGTAAGTAACACAGTACCCCACCAGCAACGAGGAAAGCAGGAGTAAATCACTGGATTTTCCCCAAACCACCCAAAAGTAGGAAAAAGAAGAAAAGAAGACACCCAGACAAGACTGCAAGAAACCAGCGGAGGATTCCTGGAGAAGAAGACATGTGGAGAGAGGGGACCAAGTCCAAGAGTCACAGTGGAGTCCAGGAGGAGTAGGAACTACTACCCAGCTGTACTTGCAGGAATTGGTCGACGGTGATGAAGAACAGGTCAGCACTGCAGCCCTGGAGCCGGACAAGAGTTCCTGATGGATGCAAAAGATCTCCCACACTGGAGTGAAGATTGCAGACAGGTGTCGGTGCAGCAATTCCACTAACAAGCCTTGGCAAAGGCAAACTCGCAGTGGGTGGCAAAGTGGTGCTACCAGCAAGGCCCAGGAGGACTCAACCCAGGAGAGAAAGTCACAGGGGACCCTCAGTGTTGCAGAGAGTCCACAGGAGTGGAGGCAGCACCCACAGGAGTCCCACAGGATGGGGACACAGAAGTCGTAGAAGGAGCTCACGCAGCACTTCAGGATGGGATCCCATGCTGCAGGAGGACCACGCAGAGGGCTGTGCGTCGCAGGAAGGACTGGAGCTACACATTGCCTGAAGATCTGTTGGGGGAGATGCAAACAAGCCTTGGTAACTGCAAGAGACGTGGTGCATGGGGGTACTGTCCTGTGTGGGAAGACAATGGCTTACCTCTACCAAAGTTGGACAGCGGGCAGAACGGACCAAGAGGACTACTCTGATGAGGGGAGATCCACGCAGCTGGTCATCGTCGCTCCAAGGCAGATTCTTTCTTCTTCCTGTGCAGGCTGAAGAGTTTCTGTCTTCTGAGGGTGCACAGCAGGGGAAATGTTGCACAGTTGGCAGGAGCCAGGGAAATAAAGTTGCAGAAGAGTCTTCTTTGTTGATTGTAGTATTGTTGGTTCCAATCGCAGTTCCAGTGGCTAGAAGTCAAAATAGAGGTTGCAGAGGAATCGTGCTGGAGTCTTGCAAGCCGAATCTGAGGACCCACCCAAGAGAGAGAACCTAAATAGCCCAAAAGGGGGATTGGCTACCTAGCTAGGTAAGCACCTATCAGGGCAGGGCTCTGACGTCACCTGCCTTGCCTGGCTACTCAGATGCTCCCAGAGTTCCCTGCCAACCTTGGAAGCAAGATGGCAGAACCCAGGGACCCTCTGGATGAGCTCTGAGCACCACCCCTGGGGTGGTGATGGACATGGGAGTTGTCACTTCCCTTTCCATTGTCCAGTTTCACGCTGCATGGAGGGCACCAAATGTGCCCTTCATAGCACACCAGTGGCTTGGGGAGGCTACCCCTCCCAAGCCAGTCACACCATTTCCAAAGGGAGAGGATGTTACCTTCCTCCCCCAAAAGGAATCCTTTGTTTAGCCCTCCTGGGCTTGATCGGATCAAGCAGCAGGAGGGCAGAAACCTGTCTGAGGGGTGGCAGCAGCTTCGGCTACCCGGAAAACCCTGTGAGAGTGGTGGTCAGCAATGCTGAGGGTCCTCTAAGGAGCCCCCGAGTGCATGGAATCATACTTCCAATACTTGCAACAGTATTGGGGTATGATTGCGACATGTTTGATACCAAACATGCCCAGGTTCGGTGTTACCGTCATGTAGCTGGACATAGGTAGTGACCTATGTCCAGTACAAGCGTAAAATGGAGCCTCGCACTCTTAAAGTCCAGGAAAATGAGCCTGGAGTTTGTGAGGGCACCTCTGCTAGTGCACACCCTGTACCCTGCCCTCTGGCCTGAGAGGGCTTACCATAGGGGTAACTTACAGTGACCTGGTGCAGTGACCTGTAATGAAAATGGGTGCATGCACCCATTTCACGCAGACTGCAATGGCAGGTCTGCAGAACCCTTTGCATGGACTCCCTATGGGTGGCAGAATAACTGCTGCAGTCCATAGGGATCCCCTGGTATCCCAATGCCCTGGGTACCCAGATACCATAAACTAGGGACTTACATGGGGGGACCAGTATGCCAACTGGGGGAAGAAAAAGGTACAGTTACCAAGTTAGAAGGGAGAGAGCATAATCATTGGGGTCCTGGTTAGCAGGACCCCAGTGAACACAGTCGAACACACTGACAGGCAGAAAATGGGGGTTACCATGCCAAGAACGAGGGCACTTTCCTACACTTGGTATATAGGGAATGTACCCGAGGCATCAGGAGCATGGTATATGTTTTCTAAAACTCCGCCAGGAGGCCGCCCGGGGTCTTACCTCTCTCCAGCATCCTTATTGCCTCACGTATTTTAAGGGGTGTGATTGGGCTGTCCAGTTCCTCCCACTGGTCATGACTGAGAGAAGTAAGGGATAATGTGGACAAATAGGAGGTTATGTCCTCTGATGTGGATGTTGTAGTTGGGCGATATGGGGTATATCTATTAGCCAACTCCTGATATATCTCATATTGCGTGTATAGCATTTTGACTGCTGAGGTACGGAGTGCCACAATGGGGTTACCCGGGCATTCTTGCTGAATCATCCGCGCAGAAGGGAGCCTGCCCTTTTTGTTGTAGCATGCCTCTTGGCCAAATGGGCAGCATAGTTATGAGAGCACAAGTTCTCAAACAGGGTAAGACACTCACCCTATGTGCAGCCGCAGGTCAGACATTGCTGACAAGCCAGGATGACTACCAGCCTTTCCTTCTATGAAAGAAACTCAGTGCGAGCAGGTTTGGAGTATTGTTCTCTTTTTTTATCCAATACCAAGCAATAAGCAAGGCTGCAAGCCCTGCTTCCTGACATTGCACATTGGTAGCTGTTACTTAATTCACCCAAGTCCATGGTCGGAGGGACCTTGACAATGGGAAAAGCTCACTGCTGCAGCAAACTCTAAAGCGCACTCAAGATGAGCTGGAGTGCTCAAGGTGAGGCCAAATCCTTAAAGGCCCTTGTCTGGTGACCCCACTGTTGCTGCAAAAGGAGATTGTGGATCTTGCACACAAGTGTCTTTGTGGTTTCAATGAAACACCTTCTGCAACAGAAAGTGTAATTCTCATTTCTTGATGAACTGGTGGACAATATGCTCATCTCCTGCCATGTGAACCAATTCTTCACCAAACAACCTGCACTGATACTCTGTATTAAGCTGAGGGATAACATTTGAGGCTTAGCATCTTTATCTCATTCCACGCTGCTATTAGAGTCACTAGCAGGAAGTACTTGAGACAGTGTTGTCTCCTGCCTTGCTTGGGACTGCTCTACCTATCCCCTCTGGGCTATCAGTCTGCATGCCTTTGACCGCATGCCCAGAAGAGTCAGCACAGAAGGATCATGCAATGCACTGCTGATGACATAATAGAGTGCATACTCTAATGCAACTAAAGTGTCACACTTTCAGAGTGCACTAGGCAGAAGTGGTCTCAGGGATGTAAGAGGGTAGACAATCACAATGAGCAGAGTGCAAAAGCACTCTAGAGAAGTGTTGTCGCATTCCAACCAGTGACTAACTAGATTTGCTAATTTTGATTTTCAGACGTAGTTTAGTCTGGTTGATGCTATAACATACTTGTCAACACTCCTTAGTTAGGTAGTGAACCCCATGATTCGTTACCCAACAACTGCAGTTATTTTTGTTTTGCTTAAAATTTCTTCTAGTTCAGTTCAAGATCATTGGGAAATCAGTGTTCCCTGACTTTTTCTACTGAGCTTTTTGTTAAGATCATGACTCCCCACAAACGCTGTCGTACAAAATCATGGTATTTTCTCATTATTTATTTTGTGATACTAATGGAGCACAGGAATATGGAGCTCCCTTGCCAGCCTCATAGTAACTGTCTCACTAGAACCCCGGCCCATCATTCTAATCATTTAAATTCTCAGCATTTGTTGCATGCTGGAAATTCCATAAATACAACACATCAACTTCCTCAATATATACACAACACAATTTGTCAAACCTAATTACACAAAACATTACATATCAAACCTAAATAGATTAAATTCACAGTTCTTGTTTGCTTTGTGAATTACATAACCTAATCATGTAGATATTTTGGAATTTTCAGACACCTTGGATTTACCTCTCTTATTTGAATCCCATTTCCACCATCCAATGTCTGACTATGATTCTCTCCTATTGTTTCATTACTCTTTAATAATTCTTCATGTGTAAAAAGCTGCTACACCTCTCATTGTCGGTTTCAAGTTTCTTTTCCTCACCACTATTACCCCTACTGTAAACATCTCCTTTTATTCCACCGTTGATCATTCTTCAACACAACATAAAAGTCATGTACTTGCTTAACTTTGTATGGTCCCCAGAATTTTTTTAGACCACTTTCTACACACCCAGATCCTATTTTTATCAAATCACCTTTTTTTACGCCCCCTTTCAATTAATATTCTAGGGTAGATGTTTTCACCTCACATTTGTCATCAAATAATGCAGACGTCCAAGCAGCATTCATTTGTGTATCTGCTTTCCTTCCTCTCATTACCTCAAAACGTATTCTGTCCATCACACCATTTTTCGTAGTGCGATAAGCCCATACTAAATCATTCACCATTGTGCATAAATTCTTTCCTCTGCCTAAAGCTAATCAAATAGTGCCTTTCACCATTCGATTACATCTTTACACTACTCCATAAACCCGTGGATTATATAAAGATGTGTGAGAGTGACCTATCCCATAAGATTTTAGAAATGTTTCCATCTTGATAGAAACCAGTTGTGTCTCATTATCTGTAATCAATCTCAATTTTCAATTTCAAATTGAAAATTGAAATTGTAATCAATCTCACCGGACAACCCTCCTCCCAAAAGATTACTTGCATTACTTTTAATGGTATTTCCAGTAGTGATTTCCCTCATAAAGCTGACAATCAACCACTTCGAATGAATGTACACCATCACTAATGCACATTTCAAATCAGGCCCAATGCCAC
This sequence comes from Pleurodeles waltl, assembly GCF_031143425.1. Lineage (NCBI taxonomy): Eukaryota > Metazoa > Chordata > Amphibia > Caudata > Salamandridae > Pleurodeles > Pleurodeles waltl. The sequence goes on along the minus strand of NC_090447.1, from coordinate 1,402,715,525 downwards.
CAAATAAGTCCACGCAAATGGTGTGCCATGCTTTCCTGGGATCTGATATTTCTCCTATTATATCTTGTTTCCCTACTTTCAATCTCTTTTCACTTTCTCTACAATGTACACATCTTTCTACCAAGGCATCCACATCTCTATCAACACCAGGCCACCAAAAATGTTCCTTCAACCTTCTTTTGGTTCAACGTTGGCCTAAGTGTCCCTCATGTGCTAATATGAACAATTTATGTCTTACTCCCTCAGGGGGGATAAACCTGTATCCATTTACAACCCTATCTTTTCCAATTAATGACAAATCTTCTAACACCTCTATAAATGGTCTAATATGAACATGTACTGTTCTTTCTCTTCTTCCTCCTGCTTTGATCATTTTAATTACCCTCTTCATGACTGCATCATCGTCCATACTTTTACACCATTCCTCATGTTATACTATGCCTTGGGTACTTTTCACTGCATCATTAACACTCACCACAGCTCCTTCTTTTTCACAAGTTTGTACCTGTTCCTTATCTACTACCTGACAACCTTGTGGTAGACGGGATAAGCAGTCTGCCTGTACATTGTGCCACCCTGGAATATACTAAACCATAAATTGGTATTCTTGTAATCATGCTGCTAATATGGCTAACCTGACCAACACTTTGTCTACACCTCCCGGCACCAGTACTCTTAACAATGGTTTATGATCCATGTGAAGTATTACTTTCCGACCCCACACGTAGGTTCTAAAATATTCAATACCCCACGTCGCAGCAAGGGTCTCTTTTTCTATTATCGAATAATTTATTTCTGTCTTAGTTAGTGTTAGACCTGATAGCCTTAGGGTGGTCATGCCTGAATATTTTGCCTGCCTCCCTCCACTTTTCTGACACTGTATTTGCTAGTTTTAGGACTCTGCTAACTTTACCACTGCAAACCAGCGCTAAAGTGCATATGCTCTCTCCCTTGAACATGGTAACATTGGTTCATATCCATTTAGCATATTTGATCTACTTGTAAGTCCCTAGTAAAGTGCACTACATGTACCCAGGGCCTGTAGACTGAATGCTACTAGTGGGACTGCAGCACTGGTAGTACCACCCACATATGTAACCCCTTAACGATGTCTCAAGCCTGCCATTGCAAGGCCTGTGTGTGCAGTTTCACTGCTACCTCGACTTGGCATTTAAAAGTTCTTGCCAAGCCTTTAACTCCCCGTTTTCTAAATATAAGTCACCCCTAAGGTAGGCCTTGGTAACCCATAGGGCAGGGTGCTATGTAGGTAAAAGGCAAGACATGTATATGTATGTTTTATATGTCTTGGGAGTGGAAAACTCCTACGTTCGTTTTCCACTACTGTGAGGCTTGCTCCTTTCATAGGAGTGCATTAGGACTATCCTCAGTTACTATTTGAGTGGTAGATTCTGGTCAGAAAGGGGTAACTAGGTCATGTTTAGTAGGGCCGGAATGGTAATATAAAATCCTGCTTATTGGTGAGGTTGGATTTTATATTACTGTTTTAGAAATGCCACTTGTAGAAAGTGAGCATTTCTCTGCACTTAAAATCCATCTGTGCCTTACAGCCTGTCTTCAATCCAAGTCTGGGCTGGTTGGCAGCTCCCTTGTGCAGTTCACCCAGTCAATCGCAAACACAGGATACTCAGTCACATCTGCACTCATCTGCATACTGAATGGGTCTTCCTGGGCTGGGAGGGTGGAGGGCCTGACACTTACATTTCAAAGGCTAGTGGCTTGCCCTCACACAATAGACAGCCTAACCTCCTACTGGGACCCTGGCAGACAGACCTGTACTGAAAGGGGACCTTGTGCACTTCAAAACCACTCTTTGAAGTCTCCCCCGCTTCAAAGGCATTTTTGTGTATATAAACTGGGTCTCTTAACCCACCAAATCAGACACTTCTGGACCTGAACCTGCAACCTGTCAAGATGAACTGCCTGGCTGCCCAAAGGACTCATCTGGACTTCTTTGCTGTGAAGGACTGCTGCCCTGCTGTTGCCCTGCTGTCCTGCTGCCCTCTGACTTTTCTGAGAAGAGCTCTGGTTACAATTTTAGTATATGTGCCACCAAAGCAAGCACTGTTGTCTGTATTGTCTTATATAATTGTAAGGCTTTTGCTGATACAATTTAATAAATCTAAATGGAGAAGTGCTCTCCAAGGGCTTGGATTGAGCTTGCCTCCTGTTTTCTAAAGTCTCAGGGACAAAAAGACTTAATCTCTTCAAGGAACTCCTTGTCACCGAAAATCGACGCAGAGCCTGCCGGAAACAATGCACAGCCTGCCCTGCGACGAGAAAATTGCCGCACTGCTGAACTGGAACGATGCAGCCCAACTTCCCGAGCGAAGATCGATGCAGTGCCTGCCTTGCGACTGGAAATTCGACACACAGCCCTACCAGATCGACGCAACGCCTGTGACTTCTTTTCGCATGCCCAGGATTTTCCCCGCATCCTCCCTGAGCATATAAAGAACCCCACATTACAGTAAGGAACCAAGCCTACACGCCGGAAATCGACAGAAAGCCCCTTGCAGCATGGAAAGAAACAACGCATTGTCTGTGCCGCGTCGGAAAATCTGACGAACACCTTATTTTTCCACACATCTCCTGCTCTGCGGTCTCCGTGAATGGTAATTTTTATGCAAACCAGGTACTTTGTGCAAACAAGAGACAACTGTTGATTTCTAAAATTTAAGACTCTTTTTAAACTTGCACAAATGATATTTCAACTTGTGCTTATTGAATCTTTTTTGTTTTGACCTTAATTTAACCAGATAAATATCATATATTTTTCTAAACCTGTGTGATGTATTTTTGTGGTGTTTTCACTGTGTTACTGTATGATTTATTGCACAAATACTTTACACATTGCCTACTAAGATAAGCCTGACTGCTCAGTTCCAAGCTACCAGAGGATGGGCACAGGATAATTTGGATTGTGTGTGGCTCACCCTGACTGGGATTGTGGTCCCTATTTGGACAAAGGTGAATACCTCTTCGAACTAGAGACCCCATTTCTAACAGTTAGTGATTGTGATGCAAATGCTACTGTCCTTTCCTTCCCACCTTGTACTTGTGATAAAACTAAAATGGCATCCTGAAAGTAGATCACATTATTCACACCTTTAAAAACTTCACTCATCATTCTCTGAAATACCCTTGCAGCAGAAGCAAGACAAAATGGCATTCTCTTGACCTGAAAGATCCATTCCATTGTAATAAATGCTGTGAATTCTTTGGAGTTGTTGTGTAATTTATTTTGGAGGTATGCACTCTTAAGGCCTTACTTAGAATATTCATTTATGTTGGGTAATGGATAGTCTACTACAATATGTTGATTAAGGGAACAAAGATCAACACAAAATCTCAAACCACCATCTCCTTTTCCTGTGATCATCACTGGAAAGATCCAACTAGATGTTTCAATCTGTTCAATTATTCCTTCTGATATCATATTTCTAATCATTTTCTTGACTTCCTCCCGTGCTAATATAGGTACTTTCCTAACCTTGTGTTGAATGAGTATTGCATCATTTCTCAACACAATCCTATGTACATGTCCCTTGAGTTCTCCCAATTTATCAACAAAGACTTCTTTATTTTCTCCAAAATCTTTTCAAGAGTTATTTACTCCACTGACATAACACTATTTTGTGCTCTTGGGTCTACTTTAATGTGCAAGTCATATTGATGATGCCAACCTACAATTGGTGGACCACTAACCACTACCCTCTATCTGCCTTTTTTTAAATTCAATTTTCGTTAACATGTAGCCAATTATGTCTCTCTTTTTCTCCCTGGTATTCACCTCGGTTAATGTCCGTGGGTAGGAGATGTACATTAGGCCATTTTTTAACAAACATTTCCTTGGGTATTATGGTATACAGTGAGCCTGAGTCTACCGTTAGCTGAATACTCTTTCCCCCTTATTGTAAAATCGGCTGTTGGTCTAAGTGGTCTGACTGAATATTTATTTCCTTTCAACTTGTTATCTACC